>NC_064629.1:797363338-797666369 GCF_023864275.1 Schistocerca cancellata
TGTTGAGCAATTCGGCGGTACGTCCACCCGGCCTCCCGCATGCCCACTATACGCCCTCGCTCAAAGTCCGTCAACTGCACATACGGTTCACGTCCACGCTGTCGCAGCATGCTACCAGTGTTAAAGACTGCGATGGAGCTCCGTATGCCACGGCAAACAGGCTGACACTGACGGCGGCGGTGCACAAATGCTGCGCAGCTAGCGCCATTCGACGGCCAACACCGCGGTTCCTGGTGTGTCCGCTGTGCCGTGCGTGTGATCATTGCTTGTACAGCCCTCTCGCAGTGTCCGGAGCAAGTATGGTGGGTCTGACACACCGGTGTCAATGTGTTCTTTTTTCCATTTCCAGGAGTGTATTTAATAGTATCGTCGCATGTGCTCGAAGCCGGCAACCAAACGATTTGTTTTCGATACATGGGAGGGGAGAGATTAGGTAAAAATCTTATCGATTTCTCTATCGGATGAAGTTCGTAATTTTGCTCTGGTGAATCGAACAGAACAACGATGATAGAATGTTGGGGCGATTGACGTGAATGGACCCTGAGGGATGTGGATCTGTAGCACCTGCTTGTAGTTTGGAGAAGCACCATAATGCGGTAGCAAAATCCACGTCCTTCCCCCAGTTCCCGCACTGTCTTTTACACCACCTCATGGTTCAGGAGCAAGCTTCGTTTCCATCGAATCGTCAAAACACAGTTCTGTCGCAGTAACTCTGCTTCGCCTGTTTCTACACGGGTTGCAGAAGGTGGTATATAGCTTTCTCCGACTTCTACTCAGTTCCGACTTACATTGGAACAATCACATGCGCAAAGCTGCAGGTACGTTTGTGCAGAGTCCGAGGGTAGTTGCAAGATGCATAGGGGCTATCTAAAACTGTGTTGGAATGTTACTGTAGCAGATACGTTCGAGAAAGGTGGTTCGTTTCGAGATATGAGAGTGCCAGAAATATGATTCACTGTTGTTATTGTTGTGGTCTTCAGTCCTGAGACTGGTTTGATGCAGCTCTCCATGCTACTCTATCCTGTTCAAGCTTCTTCATCTCCCAGTACCTATTGCAACCTACATCCTTCTGAATCTGCTTAGTGTATTGATCTCTTGGTCTCCCCCTACGATTTTTACCCTCCACGCTGCCCTCCAACACTAAATTGGTGATCCCTTGATGCCTCAGACCATGTCCTACCAGCCGGTCCCTTCTCCTGGTCAAGTTGTGCCACAAACTTCTCCTCTCCCCAATCCTATTCAATACTTCCTCATTAGTTACGTGATCTACCCATCTAATCTTCAGCATTCTTCTGTAGCACCACATTTCGAAAGTTTCTATTCTCTTCGTGTCCAAACTGTTTACCGTCCATGTTTCACTTCCATACATGGCTACACTCCATACAAATACTTTCAGAAATGACTTCCTGACGCTTAAATCTATACTCGATGTTAACAAATTTTTCTTCTTCAGAAACGCTTTCCTTGCCATTGCCAGTCTACATTTTATATCCTCTCTACTTCGACCATCATCAGTTATTTTGCTCCCCAAATAGCAAAACTCCTTTACTACTTTAAGTGTCTCATTTCCTAATATAATTCCTTCAGCATCACCCGACTTAATTCGACCACATTCCATTATCCTCGTTTTGCTTTTGTTGATGTTCATCTTATATCCTCCTTTCAAGACACTATCCATTCCATTCAACTGCTCTTCCAAGTCCTTTGCTGTCTCTGACAGAATTACAATGTCATCGGCGAATCTCAAAGTTTTTATTTCTTCTCCATGGATTTTAATACCTACTCCGAATTTTTCTTGCTTGCTCAATATACAGATTGAATAACATCGGGGAGAGGCTACAACCCTGTCTTACTCCCTTCCCAACAACTGCTTCCCTTTCATGTCCCTCAATTCTTATAACTGCCATTTGGTTTCTGTACAAATTGTAAATAGCCTTTTGCTCCCTGTATTTTACCCCTGCCACCTTTAGAATTTGAAAGAGAGTATTCCAGTCAACATTGTCAAAAGCTTTCTCTAAGTCTACAAATGCTAGAAACGTAGGTTTGCCTTTCCTTAATCTTTCTTCTAAGATAAGTCGTAAGGTCAGTATTGCCTCACGAGTTCCAGTATTTCTACGGAATCAAAACTGATCTTCCCCGAGGTCGGCTTCTACTAGTTTTTTCATTCGTCTGTAAAGAATACGTGTTAGTATTTTGCAGCTGTGGCTTATTAGACTGATTGTTCGGTAATTTTCACATCTGTCAACACCTGCTTTCTTTGGGATTGGAATTATTATATTCTTCTTGAAGTCTGAGGGTATTTCGCCTGTTTCATACATCCTGCTCACCAGATGGTAGAGTTTTGTCAGGACTGGCTCTCCCAAGGCCGTCAGTAGTTCCAATGGAATGCTGTCTACTCCCGGGGTCTTGTTTCGGCTCAGGTCTTTCAGTGCTCTGTCAAACTCTTCACGCAGTATCGTATCTCCCATTTCATCTTCATCTACATCCTCTTCCATTTCCATAATATTGTGCTCAAGTACATCGCCCTTGTATAGACCCTCTATATACTCCTTCCACCTTTCTGCTTTCCCTTCTTTGCTTAGAACTGGGTTTGCATCTGAGCTCTTGATATTCATACAAGTGGTTCTCTTATCTCCAAATGTCTCTTTAATTTTCCTGTAGGCAGTATCTATCTTACCCCTAGTGAGATAAGCCTCTACATCCTTACATTTGTCCTCTAGCCATCCCTGCTTAGCCATTTTGCACTTCCTGTCGATCTCATTTTTGAGACGTTTGTATTCCTTTTTGCCTGCTTCATTTACTGCATTTTTATATTTTCTCCTTTCATCAATTAAATTCAATATTTCTTCTGTTACCCAAGGATTTCTACTAGCCCTCGTCTTTTTACCTACTTGATCCTCTGCTGCCTTCACTACTTCATCCCTCAAAGCTACCCATTCTTCTTCTACTGTATTTCTTTCCCCCATTCCTGTCAATTGTTTCCTTATGCTCTCCTTGAAACTCTGTACAACCTCTGGTTCTTTCAGTTTATCCAGGTCCCATCTCCTTAAATTCCCACCTTTTTGCAGTTTCTTCAGTTTTAATCTACAGGTCATAACCAATAGATTGTGGTCAGAGTCCACATCTGCCCCTGGAAATGTCTTACAATTTAAAACCTGGTTCCTAAATCTCTGTCTTACCATTATATAATCTATCTGATACCTTTTAGTATCTCCAGGGTTCTTCCATGTATACAACCTTCTATCATGATTCTTAAACCAAGTGTTAGCTATGATTAAGTTATGCTCTGTGCAAAGTTCTACCAGGCGGCTTCCTCTTTCATTTCTTAGCCCCAATCCATATTCACCTACTACGTTTCCTTCTCTCCCTTTTCCTACACTCGAATTCCAGTCACCTATGACTATTAAATTTTCATCTCCCTTCACTATCTGAATAATTTCTTTTATTTCATCATACATTTCTTCAATTTCTTCGTCATCTGCAGAGCTAGTTGGCATATAAACTTGTACTACTGTAGTAGGTGTGGGCTTCGTATCTATCTTGGCCACAATAATGCGTTCACTATGCTGTTTGTAGTAGCTTACCCGCATTCCTATTTTCCTATTCATTATGAAACCTACTCCTGTATTACCCCTATTTGACTTTGTGTTTATAACCCTGTAGTCACCTGACCAGAAGTCTTGTTCCTCCTGCCACCGAACTTCACTAATTCCCACTATATCTAACTTTAACCTATCAATTTCCCTTTTTAAATTTTCTAACCTACCTGCCCGATTAAGGGATCTGACATTCCACGCTCCGATCCGTAGAACGCCAGTTTTCTTTCTCCTGATAACGACATCCTCTTGAGTAGTCCCCGCCCGGAGATCCGAATGGGGGACTATTTTACCTCCGGAATATTTTACCCAAGAGGACGCCATCATCATTTAATCATACAGTAAAGCTGCATGCCCTTGGGAAAAATTACGGCCGTAGTTTCCCCTTGCTTTCAGCCGTTCGCAGTACCAGCACAGCAAGGCCGTTTTGGTTATTGTTACAAGGCCAGATCAGTCAATCATCCAGACTGTTGCCCTTGCAACTACTGAAAAGGCTGCTGCCCCTCTTCAGGAACCACACGTTTGTCTGGCCTCTCAACAGATACCCCTCCATTGTGGTTGTACCTACGGCACGACTATCTGTATCGCTGAGGCACGCAAGCCTCCCCACCAACGGCAAGGTCTATGGTTCATAGGGGGGTCACTAGTGACTGTAATCATTAGAGGACTTCTCCATAAGATCCAACGCTGGTATGTGGTTGAATGGAAAGACTCGATTCCAAATAATGGACATCATTTCTAGCAGATAGCGTAACACTAGAGATCTGAACAGCTAGTGTACATTTTCTTACGACCTCAATCAGCACACAATCTACTACTACTGTTTGTGATCCTTCTCAATCACTAATCGCCTGTAACTCAGAGGATATATCGCAGAACCTCTGACATGCTTTCGACACAGAATACGTTACAAATAATAAAGAAATATGTAGTGGCGGCGGCAAATAGCGGTTTCATACCACGCTCCTTAGCCGAATCACTTTCAAAATTCATCTATTTTATGACGAGGTTGCATCATGGGCTCCATGTAACTGGACTGCTGGTCTGATAATATACACTCCTACGATCACCGTCTCAGTATTTGTCCGGAAAAAACCTATTCATTCAGAGGTAATGCCATACCGCGATTTATAAAGTCAGTATAGCTTTTAAAATGGATACTTGTGTGCACCTGTAGAACCAAGAAAGCTTGTGTCAGTAACATACAGTAGTTGTTGCGATCGGGTTTTTTAACATCTGGTAGTTTGTAAGACAATTACGCCTCACTTTCTAAGACACAGTGGTACCACTGGCAAGAAAAACTGATGAGACATGTCCACCCGTCTCTGATTTTTCTCTCAGTATTGTTTTGTATCGTCTGCAATCATTTATTGGCGGAGTATTATACTTAGTAGTAGTAGGGGGTGCTTGATAGCTTGAGCATCAGGTTCATAAAGTATTTGTTTGTGTTCTGACATGTGCAAAAGAGAATGGCTATGTCCAGTCATAAGGGATGTAGAGATATTTCTGTTTCCAGAGGCGTCAGCAGGATATATTTCCGATACTTCGCTCATTGTCGAGTGTCGTTCAACTGAGACCACGAACGTAGCATTTAGTTGCAAGTACACAGATAAAATATATATGTGACCGATTTCTTAGGATGATGATTCTACCTGTGCGTGCTTGTCATGCAGTGCCGGTAACCTGTGCGGGGATGATTCATGTTTCTCATTAATGGTAGGAGCTGTCCGAATGGAGAGGCCTGTTGGAGTGTAGAAATGTAGATGAATTAACTGTGTTGTCCTCTAGACGACCGAATAGCGGAATAATACTTAGTATATGTTGGATAGCTTTCGTGATCACGTCGAAATTTGAGAAGATTGAATATGGAGGTGTGTTTGTGCTGGACCGTTATTCCCCCCCATGTAAATTGTTTGGTTGACTGCTTCTGCACCTTTTGCACCTTTATTTAGTTGAGAGAAGATCGATTGTGGTGTGTGCATCTAACATGTGGAATACACGTTTGCTGCTTCTCTAGATATGAGAAACACCTCAGCTGAGCTTGCAAATTATAGGGATGATTTGGAATCTGCTACATAAACGACATTGGTATTCGTGAGTGGAAATATCAGTTTTCTATATTTTTTCCGAGTTTTTTTCACATAAAAGTCTTCGCAGACAGGATAAATTTCTAATTAATCAGTGATCTAGAGCACACTCCACCTCGCTGAAGTTTGGGGTTTATAGAGAAATAATTTCCAGTTTATATCTTCGGGATTATGTTGCGCAAGCGATCGGTAGGATACTGCAGTGTGCTTGATATCAGGAAGTACCGCGAAAATCGTATAATATTATGGCAACCCATGCGAAGATACATGTGTTCTTGTAATCCCAGAGTCTGGAGATGGGTGCAGAAAAGCAAGCAAGGAAGCATGTTTGGACCAGAAATAGAAACACGTTTGTGCCAAGGGGGAACGAGCCTGAATTTGTGGAACAGTTGTGAGAGTGACTTCAGTCTGCTGAGGGTGCTCTAGTCACCTGTCGGAGTGGATGACAACTGACCTCGCAGGGAAATGTCTAGTGCTGCGAGGAGTGTATACAGTGCTGTCCGTCTTCGCGGTATTTGTATGAATGATGTGAAAGGGCTGATTGTGTAGGGCGCAGGATACCAGTTGTATGTTTACTACATCGACTCGGTATGCGGTGATATATTGCTGTGTTGTAGGTCGGTTTCGAGCTCTAATGTTCAAGCTCCTGTCCTCAGTGGGAGAGCAGTGTAATTGAGTAAGAGTTTTTCAATATTTGACGATATGTAGGTGCACTTTGCAAGGTTTAATTGTTGGTGCAATATGGTGATTTGTGTAAAATAGTTTTTTTTTGCCGCTGAAAACCCCATCTGCAGAAAGAAAAAAAGGCGGACGGTGCGTACAAACCGGCGGCATCAGTAATTCGGCGGGTAAATTCGATTAGAGCCAATCATAATGCACAATTCATTCACAAGACATCCTTTGTGCTGGAAAATAGGTGACTCTACATAGCAGTGAGAACGTTTGCGTACGTTGAAAGCAGGAAGGGTAACATGTGATAGATGGGGTGCCATGCTAGGATCGCGAGGAATGATGCATTCGACGTTATTCTGCACTACTTTCGTAAACAGGTTCTGTTAGGGCAAGAATTTCTGTGCATGCAAGCTGCACTTAAGTATTTCTGGGGCACTATACAATTTCCAAGATTTCGGCTTGGTTCTTATTTTAGATAGCCATGTGGCTTCAGTATAACACTGAGAATGTTGCTAGATGCGCTTGTGATGGTATTTAGCTACATGCAGCGATGTGTCAGCCACACGTCATGCATGTCCCTTTAGAATTGCTAGGGAGAAAGCAGCCTGTGTTATTCTGGAATGGATTTCTGCAGCGTCTGCGAGGGTGAGTCTCTCAGCAATTAGGTCTTCGCTGGACCGCAGATAGAGAGAGGGATCACACCAGCAGTGGTGAACACATGTGTGCACAGCCCAGAGGATGACTTGGCGCCTATTTAGATAGACATGTCATGTGAGTATAACACTCAAAGAACTTTAACTGTATAGGTGACTTTGACATGGAGAGTGATGACTCACTCTGGCTTGCGTCCGACGGTGGCTCATGGAGGTGTCGACGCGTGTGCATCCTTGGAGCATCTGCGCTCTGAAAATAGGTCTTTGCTCCCATCCGGTCACGTCAGCAACGATACCTAGGTGATCACATATTTCGAGAGCAATTGCCCTGGTGTCAAGTATGAAAGGGATTCCGCTGCCTCATGCTTGAGGGACCTGAATGGGCATCTATGCGTCACTTTGCGGGGGTGCCGATGCATCCCGACTTCTGGGAGCATGTGCGGTAGCCTCCTGTGTGGTCCAGTGGGCAGGGGGTGGCGGGCGGTGCCTGTGCTGTGCATATTGTTGGCGTGTCTGTTGCATTATTTTGCGAGCAGGTCTGTAGGCTGTGTTATGAGTTATTTGGACAGTTTATGAGTTGATTTTGTGTCTGTACATCAGTATACTGCATTATTTAGGAGGAGTTTGCATGTCTGAGTGCTGTGTACTGAAATTATTTCGGTTATTTAGGAGCAGTTTACAGGTCTGTGGGCTGTGTGGCGTGACCCCAAGCATGTCAGAGCGTGTGTTTTGCATCAGTATGATAAATATACTATGTCAAGTCCATCCCTAAATAAATTGTTCCAAAATAAATGAAGTACACTCCTTCCTCTCTCCAGCAGCCCAGAACAGGCTGAGTCATTTCCCTCCAAGGCAGTCATCTTGGGTTATGTCACAGAATGGATAACAGCACCCTCTGGTGACAGTACTGTGTACTAGGTCCAGACCTCATGGTGAACACACTGTTTCCCACCAAAATCCGCCATCTTGCATAATGGTGCTTGTGTCATCAGCTAACATCATGATCGCCATCTTGGATTACGTCACAAAATGGACGACAGTGCCCTCTGGTGGTGGTACTGTGTACTAGGTCAGTTGGACTCTGGACCTCATGGTGAATACAATGGATAACAGTAGTGCCTCAAATTGTTTAAATAAACACTGGTGCATGATTTCGACAGTTGACAATTAGCAAGCATGTTTGCAGAGTCTTTTAGATGGATTATTATTTTGACAATTTACGAGTTGTTTGGCTCTCTGGACATAAATGTATTGCATTATTTACGAGTGGTTTGCAGGTCTGTAGACTGTGCAATGCATTATTTTGACAGTTTACAACTAGGAAGCGCATCTGTAGAGCATTATACATTGGTTATTTCGGTAATTTAGGAGTAGTTTACAGGTCTGTAGGCTGTGTGGTGTAAACCCAAGCATGTCAGAGTGTGTGTAATAAATATACTATCTATCAAAATCCATCCCTAAATAAAGTGTTCGGAAATAAATAAAGTACTCTCCTTCCTCCCTCCAGCAACTCAGTGCAGGCTGGGTCCTTTTCCCACCAATCCCTAGGAAGAGGTGGCGGTGGAGGTAGCTCAAGTGACTTATTTTCCTGCCATTTTCTTAGGTTAGTAGAGGTGTTCTGCATTGTCCTGATGGAATTTGAACTTCCTGCCATTTTCTGGGGGAGGGGAGGGAGGGGGCGTTAGGTTAGTGCAGGTAGCCCAATTGACCTACATTCCCGCCATTTTCTTAGGTTTGTAGAGGTAGCCTTGGTGTGTTGCATTGTCCTGATTGAATTCGAACTTACCACAATTTTCTGGGGGGGGGGGGGGGGGAGGGAGAGAGGTAAAGGAGAGGGGAGTGCTAACAGTGGGTGAGAGGTTAATTAATTGATCAGTTTAATTAAGTGGTGAATCAAACTGATAAGAGTGAAAGGAGCTATTCCAATAACTCAGACCTGAAAGTGTGCCTGTATTAGCGAGGGGGGTGGGGGTTGTGGGAGGGGGAGGGTGCAGGGGGGCAATTGGATAAGTGCCTGTCAATCAAAAGGAAATGGGGGTGACATGGAAAACCACTTAACAGAACAATAGGTTAAGTACCTCTCAATCAAAGGAGAATAGGTTAAGTAACTGTCAATCAAAGAAGAACAATAGGTTTGTCCCTGAGTGCATACCTGCCCCTGATGTAGTCAATCCGCACTAACAAAATGTGCCACAAACCGCCTTTCCCCTCTACTCACATGTCTGTAGCCTCCAGAGCCAGAGAATTAGAACATAGGAGACACATCCAATTACAAGTTGTGTGGAGTAGGAGATAATGATATACTACCACTGGGATCAGTAATAATAAATTTTTCGTTCGTTAGAACAGAGCTTGGCAATGTGTGGAAGTTGTGTCTCATGTAAGCGAGTGCTACAATATGATCCTAGGGTAGAACTTTTTGCATCAAGTCTCTGTATGTCCATCTTTTTAGAGATGGTTGAGGGTTCGTCTGCTCGATAGAAGATGTCACACTTAATTTGCATCAATACCCTGCCGTAACTGACCATTGGAAATGTAGAGTGGAGTCATTCTGTCTAGGAGCAGTTGTTTTCAATGTTGATCTCCTGAAAGGAGAGTGTAATATATGAGACAATCCAGTTAAAACGTGAGTAATGACATTAAGGCTTGATTCGCATGATTGAGTGTCGTTTGGTACTAGAAAGTCGTTATGGGTGAATGTCGAGCCTTGTAACATATTGATTATTCCTTGCTACTGTAGTGTTATCTTGAAGCAGTGAGAAAGGAGGACAGGCGTTCCAAAGCGCGGAAGCAGAGACGATGCTGAGGGCAGACGAAACTAGGAGAGATATTGTTATATGAAGTAAACCGTAAGGGGAGAGCCTTGCGAAAATGCAGACGCCCCCAGAAGCAGTCCCAGGGCGTTAGTTACTCTTCAAGGAAGAGTAACTTCATATGTAGTCTAGACGCTGTAGTAGGTTGCCACCGTAGAACTTTGTAACCAACAGGCACATACTAGCGTATAAAGCCAGCTTGATACCAGCCCTGAGAACAGCAACGTCAGTAGGTTCACAAGGGTTAGAAAGAGAGCGAAAACGCCGAAAACTGTTGACCTAGCAGTCCCTATTCCGGGAAGCCCGAGGGCAGGGCTAAATGGCGCATAACAATAAGGTTGCAAGCCTTATTTGGCAGAGAAGTTACGTTTAGCTTTCAGCTGAACAATGTTGATACCAAATACGGACTTAGTGAAACTGCATTAACATCCCCGCCTTAGGAGCAGTAGAGGGAACCTAACTAAACCGTGATTGGCAGGCACCTGCAAGAGACCTACGGGATTGGCTGGATGGCTTTAAGTGGGAAAAACAGTGCCCCCACACGACTCTTTAAAACCCCTAGGCTCCGCATTTTGGCAAAGTTCTCAGTCAGACGATCTGGTCGCCGAATCCGGGTCCGTCGACTCCAACCTCGGTCCAGCTCCGCGTGCTCTCTCACTTGGAGTGCCTCAGTGAACAGTGTCACATTCAGTACGTTTTGTTTTGCAACTAAGTTGTTTCGTTAAGATGTTGCTAGTGTTTGCTACTGTAGTTAGCATCCACTCCTGGGACTTCTGCACTGGCTTCTGTTGTAACAGTGTTATCCATGCTTTTTCTAACCCTAGAACTAGCCTCCAGTGTATTAGTTAGTCCTGTCTGGAATAAACAACTATTTCAGAATCCTGTTTGTCCAAGAGTCTCCACAACGAGTTCCCTACCGAGTCTCATCACCTGCATTTCTAGTCAATGCCTGTACCAGTGTTGGCTCAGATAGAAGAAAACGATCAAATGCCTTCACTGTGAATTGTCCTTCTGCCTTCTGCTCTGTACCGCTCGTGAGCGCAAACTGACCAATAACCCCTTTTTCCCTCTCCCACCTAAGTCAGGACATGATATCGGAACAATATTTTTGTGCCAGGTGTGGGGTTGTTTTCGGTGGAACTGATTTGTGAGATATGTTGACACTTCGTACCTGCTCATCCCGAGGTCTTGACTGGACTGACGGCTTTGAGACTCAGACGCAGCATTGGCAGTCCAGTGAGTGCAGACGGAGCGAGAAGAACAGAAGAGCGTAGCGTTCCAAAGGATTGGAAAAGGGCACACGTCATCCCCGTTTTCAAGAAGGGATGTCGAACAGATGTGCAGAACTATAGACCTATATCTCTAACGTCGATCAGTTGTTGAATTTTGGAACACGTATTATGTTCGAGTATAATGACTTTTCTGGAGACTAGAAATCTACTCTGTAGAAATCAGCATGGGTTTCGAAATAGACGATCGTGTGAAATCCAGCTCATGCTATTCGTCCACGAGACTCAGAGGGCCATAGACACGGGTTCCCAGGTAGATGCCGTGTTTCTTGACTTCCGCAAGGCGTTCGATACAGTTCCCCACAGTCGTTTAATGAACAAAGTAAGAGCATATGGACTATCAGACCAATTGTGCGATTGGATTTAAGAGTTCCTAGATAACAGAACGCAGCATGTCATTCTCAATGGAGAGAAGTCTTCCGAAGTAAGAGTGATTTCAGGTGTGCCGCAGGGGAGTGTCGTAGGACCGTTGCTATTCACAATATACATAAATGAACTTGTGGGTGACATCGGAAGTTCACTGAGGCTTTTTGCGGATGATGCTGTGGTATATCGAGAGGTAGTAACAAAGGAAAATTGTACTGAAATGCAGGAGGATCTGCAGCGAAATGACGCGTGGTGCAGGGAATGGCAATTGAATCTCAATGTAGACAAGTGTAATGTGTGGCGAATACATAGAAAGAAAGATCCCTTATCATTTAGCTACAATATAGCAGGTCAGCAACTGGAAGCAGTTAATTCCATAAATTATCTGGGAGTACGCATTAGGCGTGATTTAAAATGGAATGATCATATAAAGTTGATCGTCGGTAAATCAGATGCCAGACTGAGATTCATTGGAAGAATCCTAAGGAAGTGCAATCCGAAAACAAAGGATGTAGGTTACCGTACGATTGTTCGCCCACGGCTTGAATACTGCTCAGCAGTGTGGGATCCGTACCAGATAGGGTTGATAGAAGAGATAGAGAGGATCCAACAGAGAGCAGCGCGCTTCGTTACAGGATCATTTAGTAATCGCGAAAGCGTTACGGAGATGATAGATAAACTCCAGTGGAAGACTCTGCAAGAGAGACGCTCAGTAGCTCGGTACGAGCTTTTGTTGAAGTTTCGAGAACATACCCACACCGAGGAGTCAAGCAGTATATTGCTCCCTCCTACGTATATCTCGCGAAGAGACCATGAGGATAAAATCAGAGATATTAGAGCCCACACAGAAGCATACCGACAATCTTTCTTTCCACGAACAATACAAGACTGAAATAGAAGGGAGAACCGATAGAGGTACTCAGGGTACCCTCCGCCACACACCGTCAGGTGGCTTGCGGAGTATGGATGTAGATGTAGATATAGAAGAAAGAAGAAGAGGCCGGACGTCGAAGCCGGACGCTGGAAGACGGGGCTAGGGCAGCGTGTCTTCACGACTGCCGACACCGCGGACGTCGCGGGGGCGGCGGAGCGCCAACGAGACGGGTCCTTATCGCGGTCCTGGGAGGACCGCCAGGGTAACGCTCCCACGACACCGAGCCAGGGCAGCGCGGAAACACGTCCTTCAGGCGGCAGCAGGCGTCTCCAGCAGCGGCAGCGGCAGCGGCTTCAGCGGCTGCGGGCTACGCAACATCACGCCCGGCCCGACACAGCGCAGCGCCGGACAGGCGATAGCAACTCAGCTCCAAGGACAGCACGTCAGCACGCATCTGCACGTACCAGAACAGCGCAGCGCCAGCTCGCCTCTACTCAGCACGTGCATCACAAACACAGTGAGTCATGACGACCCTTAACTCTGCCGATACTGAGAGCGTTCTGGCTACGGCTAGTATTTCAATACGCGAAGCATTAAGGTTGATCCCTCAGGGCATTTATGGCACTAACTAGACATTAAATGAATTTATAAATGATGTGGACATAGCCTTTGAACTAGTACGTGAAGCAGATCCTCCTATCCTTTTAAAATTTGTCAAAACAAGAATCCAGGGTCCTGCACGAAGCAAATTGCTCGTACGCGAACTACACTACTGGCCATTAAAATTGCTACAACAAGAAGAAATGCAGATGATAAACGGGTATTCATTGGACAAATATATTATACTAGAACTGATATGTGATTACATTTTCACGCAATTTGGGTGCATAGATCCTGAGAATCAGTACCCAGAACGACCACCTTTGGCCGAAATAACGGCCGTGATACGCCTGGGCATTGAGTCAAACAGAGCTTGGATGGCGTGCTCAGGTACAGCTGCCCATGCAGCTTCAACACGATACCACAGTTCATCAAGAGTAGTGACTGGCGTATTGTGACGAGCCAGTTGCTCGGCCACCATTGACCAGACGCTTTCAATTGCTGAGAGATCTACAGAATGTGCTGCCCAGGGGAGCAGTCGAACATTTTCTGTATCCAGAAAGGCCCGTACAGGACCTGCAACATGCAGTCGTGCATTATCCTACTGAAATGTAGGGTTTCGCACGGATCGAATGAAGGGTAGAGCCACGGGTCGTAACACATCTGAAATGTAACGTCCACTGTTCAAAGTGCCGTCAATGCGAACAAGAGGTGACCGAGACGTGTGACCAATGGCACCCCATACCATCACGGCGGGTAATACGCCAGTATGGCGATGACGAATACACGCTTCCAATGTGCGTTCACCGCAATGTCGCCAAACACGGATGCAACCATCACGATGCTGTAAACAGAACCTGGATTCATCAAAAAAATGACGTTTTGCCATTCGTGCACCCAGGTTCGTCGTTGAGTACACCATGGAAGGCGCGCGCTCCTGCCTGTGATGCAGCGTCAAGAGTAACCGCAGCCGTGACATCGAGCTGATCGTCCATGCTGCTGCAAACGTCGTCGAACTGTTCGTGCAGATGGTTGTTGTCTTGTGAATGTCCCCATATAATGACTCAGGGATCGAGACGTGGCTGCACGATCCGTTACAGCCATGTGGATAAGATGCCTATCATCTCGACTGCTAGTGTTATGATACCGTTGGGATCCAGCACGGCGTCCCGTATTACCCTCCTGAACCCACCTATTCCATATTCTGCTAACAGTCATTGGATCTCGATCAACGCGAGCAGCAATGTCGCGATACGATAAACCGCAATTGCGATAGGCTACAATCCGCTCTTTATCAAAGTCGGAAACGTGATGGTACGCATTTCTCCTCCTTACACGAGGCATCACAACAACGTTTCATCAGGGAACGCCGGTCAACTGCTGTTTGTGTATGAGAAATCGATTGGAAACTTTCCTCATGTCAACACGTTGTAGGTGTCGCCACCGCTGCCAACCTTGTGTGAATGCTCTGAAAAGCTAACCATTTGCATATCACAGCATCTTCTTCCTGTCGGTTAAATTTCGCGTCTGTAGCACGTCATCTTTGTGGTGTAGCAATTTTAATGGCCAGTAGTGTATCTTCCACATGGGCGGAAGTAAGACGCATTTTGTTAGAAAATTACGCATCCAAGCGCACGTGAGACGTTTATGCTTCTTCCATATTTTCGAGTAGGCAGTCAAAGGGACTATCAATCGCAGATTGGGCTAGTAAAGTAGATTCGCTTCAACATCAATTTCGTGAAGCTGTACACGGTGCCATGACAGCGTCAGAATTGGCTGGATCTGTGGCGTTAGTAGGAAAATTAAGCAGAGCAGTATTCATTCAGGGGATTTATGATGAGCTTATACAGGCAATTGTGCGTGCAAGGGGCGAAAACATTACCGTGACTGAAGCGGTCGAGGTCGCTTTGACGCAAGAAAATGGTTGAAATGGCTCTGAGCACTATAAGACTTAACATCGGAGGTCATCAGTCCCGTAGAACTTAGAACTACTTAAACCTAACTAACCTAAGGACATCACACACATCCATGCCCGAGGCAGGATTCGAACCTGCGACCGTAGCGGTCGCACGGTTCCAGACTGAAGCGCCTAGAACCGCTCGGCCACATCGGCGGCTTTGACGGAAGAGTCAGCAGGGAGGCGACATGGATATTCCCTATGCTGGTTTAATTGGAAGATACTTCTTTACCAAGTATGGCGTAGTGATCGTCTACGCAAAAGAAACATTATGGATTAGGGGCAGATCCGTTAAACTGCGTACTGGGGTGGAGACACCAAGCCCACGTACCCAAGAGCCGGAGTTTAAGGGGCCGCCGATGGAATATGAAACTGCAGAGAGATACCGGTAGACAGACGTGTCGCCGACAAGAAAAAGTCGCTACCGAGCCTGGGACAGGCCAGGTGGCAAAAACAGAGTTAGGTCCTCACGAGGAGAGGATTTTGAGGATAGATGTTGCAGATACTAGCCTAGAGGAAGGCACTGTGGAAAAGCAAGAATTGCAGGAAGGAGTGTACCTCCCAGAAGCGTTGGTGAGAATAAGAAAGGGCTCTTGTTTAATTAGTGTGTTAAATACACGAGAGGTGGCGATTTCTCTTGAGATGCCTCGGATTAAAGTGGAGGGAGTACCACAGTAGAGTCCTGCATGACCGAGTAAGCGAGCACAAAATACGAGATGGGGCGAGCACACCCTTACTGGATAGGCTGCCCGCACTAGTTCCTGTGACCGAGCATAGAAGCCGTGACCGAATACGTAGCACGCAACTTCAAACACATTACACGTGTCATTATCCGTGTGACACTGCAGCCAGTACAAGCTTCTCATTTGTGGTGTGTCTCTCTCTGTAATCATGCTGCGCGAGGAAGCCAGTGCAGTAAGACGTAAGATTGAAATCAATGTTTACACGTTGAAGAGACGGGAAGGTCTAAAAAGCCAAGTACGGAGCAAATTTTTGGTGGTTGTAGACGAAAACAGTGCGTCTACTGGGAACGTATCGTGCGTAAACTGCTCCACATTATTGTGTTTCCAATCGCGAACCACTCTTTTAAAGAAACACAGTTGCAAGAAACCTCACAAAGAAACAGCTCCTTCAGGAATACCGTCAGTAATAAAAAATAGTATTACAGCAAAGTGTGTTGCAATGTGTGCTAAAGATATGAGACCTTTTAATGCTGTTTGCGGTGAAGGTTTCAGAGAACTAGGGGAAGAATTAATACATCTAGGTACGCATTATGGAAAAGTTAACGTGGCAGATGCCATGTCACATCCCTCTACTATAAGCAGATATGTCAAAGAACAACCTGATGCAATACGAAACAGTATAATGCCTTCTGTTATTGCGGAAGTTATTAAAAAAAACATGTGCTGCGACAGTTGATATGTGGACTGATTCGCATAATCAGGTGCACTATTTGACGCTTATATTTCATTACATTAACACAGATTGGTCTCTTGTGATCAATGTTTTATTTACAACAAAATTCCTGGACGTTAGGAAGACGGAAGTAAATATTATAAAAGAAAGTGCTCTATGAATTTAGCTGTGTAACGTACCCGTTCTTGGAAACGTTACTTTTGTATTAAAAGAGAGAGAGGCGTTGGATTTGTACAGTACAGAGCAGCGAGCCGGAGCGAGGCGAGGTGAGCCGTCAGCGGTGACCGGTCATGCTCGGTTATCCGCAGACATGGGGCGAGTACGTGACCGAGCCGAGTCGTGTGGGGCCGGACACGAGCTGCTCGGTGCCCCCGTCAACAGGCGAGCCGTGACCGGTCAAACATGGAGCGTTGCAGCACTCTATTCCACAGTTCAGCACTAGGCCGCAGCGGACCGTGCGTAACGTAGAAAACTCGAGCAAGAAAAAGTCGAGAATCAGTTTACTGAAGGGGAATTTACGACTAGATCATTTTAATGATATAGAAAAACAGTCCATAATAGAGGTGTGTTCTGCGTATAATGACATTTTCCATCTGCCTGGAGACAAGTTGACATATACAGAGACGTTTCGACATGGGATACAATTGATTCCTGAGGCGCAGGAGCGAATTATTTGTTCCCGCCCATACCGAATCCCTGAAGCTCAGAAAGAAGCGTTGCAACAAAAGATAATTAAAATGTTAGAGGACGATATAATCGTTCCTTCCACCAGTCCTTTCAACTTTCCTCTAATAATGATTCCAAAAAAGATGGATGCATCAGGTAAAAAGAAATGGCGAGTAGTTGCGGACTTCAGGAAGCTAAATGACATTACTGTCAACACAATGTTCCCACTTCCACGAATTGATGCAATTCTGGATGGCTTAGGCAAAGCGAAATATATTTCAACTCTTGGTTTGGTTCAAATGGTTCTAATGGCTCTGAGCACTATGGGACTTAACTGCTGAGATCATCAGTCCCCTAGAACTTAGAACTACTTAAACCTAAGGACATAACACACATCCATGCCTAAGGCAGGATTCGAACCTGCGACCGTAGCGGTCGCGCGGATCCAAACTGTAGCGCCTAGAACCGCTCGGCCACCGCGGCCGGCCTCTTGATTTGGCAAAAGGATATTATCAGGTGTTATTAGAAGAAAAAGATAGAGAACTTACAGCTTTTAGTACACCATATGCTCATTATATGTATAAAAGAATGCCCATGGGACTTCCTTCAGCACCTTACACCTTCCAAAAATTGATGAATGCCGTATTATCTGGGTTGCAGGGTGACAAGATGTTTACTTATTTGGATGACATAGTAGTTTTTGGTCCATCTCTGGAAGAGCACAATTCCCGATTGGGTGAAGCCTTCGAGAGACTAAGACAACATAATTTGAAGTTGCGGGTTGATAAATGCGAATCCTTAAGAAAGGAAGTCACATATTTGGGGCATGTTTTGACCGTAGATGGGTTAAAACCGGATCTCAACAAGTTGAAAGCAGTGGCGGAGTTTCCGCAGCCACAAACAACAAAAGAATTGAGATCTTTTATTGGATTAATAGGGTATCATCGGCGTTTCTTAGGTGATTTCAGCAAAGTGGCATTACTGCAGCAAAGTGGCAAAACCACTCCATGAATTATTAAAAAAGGGTGTTAAGCATGAAAGGGGCGCAGAGCAAGAAAATGCATTCCGAATGATAAAAGAGAAGCTACTTAACACCCCAATATTGAAGTACCCAGATTTTTCAAAAAAGTTTATCATTAAAACTGACGCGAATTCATTTTGCGATAGCGTCTGTTCTATCACAAGGAGAAATAGGTAAAGACTTCCCCGTGGCCTTTTCATCCAGAACCCTATACAATGCAGAGCGAAATTATAGTACAATTGAACGGGAATTATTGGCCGTGGTTTGGGCCGTCAAACATTTCAGATCGTATGTGTTTGGTTGCAAGTTCATCATCTGTACCGATCATAAGCCATTACAGTGGATCGGAAATATTAGCGATCCGCCCTCACGGTTAATGAAGATGAGACTGAAATTAGAAGAATACGATTACGAAATTGTGAAAAGGGGAAAAATAATCTGGTTGCTGACGCGCTCTCGAGAGTGAGAGAGTTCAGGGCGTCTGATAACCACCCGGACGGCGACAGTAGCCTCGGTCAGGGTACGGCCGAAGAGGCAGCCACAGAGCAGGTCCCGGACTCACAAGGAGGCCGTGCACCAGCGGAGCCAATTGCAGCGGGAGGTATAAACAAAAGTGAGGAAACACCGGTAGGTCAGGTAGACGAACAGCAGGAAATAACTGATGCAGAAGAGGCGAAAATTTTGCTAGAATTCCGTGATGCACCCATAGGTGGTCATCAAGGGATAGTGAGAACCTACGATTGTAAACGAAAATACCGAACGTGGCCCGGTGTGAAGAAGGACATTGAGGACTACATTAGAAAATGCCCCAGTTATCAGAAAAACAAAATATCACACAATAAGACAAAAATGCCTTTAGTTATAACACCAACGCCGCAAGGCATATTTGATCGGTGTGATATTGACATTGTCGGTATTACCCTCCTGAACCCACCGATTCCATATTCTGCTAACAGTCATTGGATCTCGACCATCGCGAGCAGCAATGTCGCGATACGATAAACCGCAATTGCGATAGGCTACAATCCGCTCTTTATCAAAGTCGGAAACGTGATGGTACGCATTTCTCCTCCTTACACGAGGCACCACAACAACGTTTCACCAGGGAACGCCAGTCAACTGCTGTTTGTGTATGAGAAATCGGTTGGAAACTTTCCTCATGTCAACACGTTGTAGGTGTCGCCACCGCTGCCAACCTTGTGTGAATGCTCTGAAAAGCTAACCATTTGCATATCACAGCATCTTCTTCCTGTCGGTTAAATTTCGCGTCTGTAGCACGTCATCTTTGTGGTGTAGCAATTTTAATGGCCAGTAGTGTATCTTCCACATGGGCGGAAGTAAGACGCATTTTGTTAGAAAATTACGCATCCAAGCGCACGTTAGACGTTTATGCTTCTTCCATATTTTCGAGTGGGCAGTCAAAGGGACTATCAATCGCAGATTGGGCTAGTAAAGTAGATTCGCTTCAACATCAATTTCGTGAAGCTGTACACGGTGCCATGACAGCGTCAGAATTGGCTGGATCTGTGGCGTTAGTAGGAAAATTAAGCAGAGCAGTATTCATTCAGGGGATTTATGATGAGCTTATACAGGCAATTGTGCGTGCAAGGGGCGAAAACATTACCCTGACTGAAGCGGTCGAGGTCGCTTTGACGGAAGAAAATGGTTGAAATGGCTCTGAGCACTATAAGACTTAACATCGGAGGTCATCAGTTGTAACCTCTCCCTCACTTATCGACCTTAATGACAGTGAAAAATTAAACCGCGTGTACCTAATGGAAATTTGGGAAAAGCAATCGTCACCGAAGTTAATCTGTCGGTAAAGAGGGAGGAAAGGGTTACATCTAAATGAAAGGGAAAATGCAAATGAAACTGGTGGAAATTAATTTTAAAAAGGGGTAAAGCTAATAAAGAAAGTAAATGTGCGGTCGTCACGTTAACAATTAATTGGCGCTAATTAGATATTTGAGATTTGGAGGAAATTACGGTCGCCAGTCCTAAGGACAATTCCTATAGTAACTGAAAAAGAAAGGTTATTACACATATAATTAGCACTAAAAGTGTGGCAACTGAAGGTTGACACGTGTAGTGTGAAAACTGAAAGTTTGTCAGAAGTAATAAATTTCGCTACACTCTGACTTAATTTAGCAAAAGAATTAATAAAACCGGAAAACTGAAAGTTAATTTAGTGACTGAAATTAATAGTGAGCTTTGTTTCTGAAGCACAACGAAATTCAGTAAAATGCGGTTAGTCTTGGACTACCTCAACAATCATTCCAAAAGCTACTTGAATCTACGCAATTTAGAAATAAGAGATTTAACTTTGAACTTGAATTAAATGAATCTGAACAATTAACAATAGTAAAATTTAGTACGTACCAAGCTGAGCTGCAGTCACAGGTAAGCTAAAATATGCTAACAAAACTCGCACTCTTAATTTGTGCTTGTGTAATCTAGATATTGCAGCCAGCTATGAATACTTTAACTGAACTTTGAAATTAAAGCAGCGAAATTGAATTATGTTACTTTAATGCTGGCGTTTGAATTTCAACGACACTCGGGTTCATTTCGGAAAAGGAAGGGACCCTGCTTGGCAATGCAATTGGGACAATGAGCAACAAAGGTTCATGCTAAGTTGCTGTAATTTTGTGATGCAACAATTTTAAAGGTTTCAAAAGCTGAGGTCTGCCATACAGTTCTAAAACTTTACGTGCTTCCAGTCTTCCTTGTTGGTTGATTGAAGGTTTGAAGCCGTCAATCGAGGAGGTGGCGACAGTCACTCATTGTCGGCCGTCGCTGCTGCAGAAGCTGGATGTTGGCGCGCCTCCTTCTCGACACGGTCACCAGGCGAAACGGGCTCTTGATGTGCGCCAGATAATGCTTCCCGTCCGCGACACCATGTCAGAAACTATCATCGCAAGTCGAGCGCAATTACATGCTGCCAAACCCCGAAAGCGCGGCAACTCGCGGGAGCTTCACACAACACACCTGCTCCACTCGCTACTCCAGCCAGACTCTCTGTCTGCCCGCGCTCCACGCGACAGAGTTAACACTACCAAAGATCCTACACATTTTGATTCTTCACACGAACTATCGATGTATCCGTTCGATAGCATAGTTTTCCCTAGGCCAGACCCAGCGTATAAATACAAATAACATTCACAAAACAAACAAACATAAATGCATAAATATATATATATATATATATATATATATATATATATATATATATATACAAACAGTAAAACAATTACAATATATAAAGACACAGAAATGTCATATATTCAGGTAACAAAAATAAGGAAAACAAATTTATAGTACAATAGATGGCAATAGGAGGATATGCATTTCCGGCGTTACACAGTCCGCTAGAACTTAGAACTACTTAAACCTAACTAACCTAAGGACATCACACACATCCATGCCCGAGGCAGGATTCGAACCTGCGACCGTAGCGGTCGCGCGGTTCCAGACTGAAGCGCCTAGAACCGCTCGGCCACATCGGCGGCTTTGACGGATGAGTCAGCAGGGAGGCGACTTGGATATTCCCTATGCTGGTTTAATTGGAAGATACTTCTTTACCAAGTATGGCGTAGTGATCGTCTACGCAAAAGAAACATTATGGATTAGGGACAGATCCGTTAAACTGTGTACAGGGGTGGAGACACCAAGCCCACGTACCCAAGAGCTGGAGCCTAAGGGGCCACCGATGGAATATGAAACTGCAGAGAGATACCGGTAGACAGACGTGTCCCCGACAAGAAAAAGTCGATACCGAGCCTGGGACAGGCCAGGTGGCAAAAACAGAGTTAGGTCCCCACGAGGAGAGGATTTTGAGGATAGATGTTGCAGATACTAGCCTAGAGGAAGGCACTGTGGAAAAGCAAGAATTGCAAGAAGGAGTGTACCTCCCAGAAGCGTTGGTGAGAATAAGAAAGGGCTCTTGTTTAATTAGTGTGTTAAATACACGAGAGGTGGCGATTTCTCTTGAGGTGCCTCGGATTAAAGTGGAGGGAATTCCACAGCTCAGCACTAGTCCGCAGCGGACCGTGCGTAACGTAGAAGACTCGAGCAAGAAAAAGTCGAGAATCAGTTTACTGAAGGGGAATTTACGACTAGATCATTTTAATGATATAGAAAAACAGTCCATAATAGAGGTGTGTTCTGCGTATAATGACATTTTCCATCTGCCTGGAGACAAGTTGACATATACAGAGACGTTTCGACATGGGATACAATTGATTCCTGAGGCACAGGAGCGAATTATTTGTTCCCGCCCATACCGAATCCCTGAAGCTCAGAAAGAAGCGTTCCTTCCACCAGTTCTTTCAACTTTCCTCTAATAATGATTCCAAAAAAGATGGATGCATCAGGTAAAAAGAAATGGCGAGTAGTTGCGGACTTCAGGAAGCTTCAGGAAGCTTCAGGAAGCTAAATGACATTACTGTCAACACAATCTTCCCACTTCCACGAACTGATGAAATTCTGGATGGCTTAGACAAAGGGAAATATATTTCAACTCTTGATTTGGTTCAAATGGTTCTAATTGCTCTGAGCACTATGGGGCTTAACTGCTGAGATCATCAGTCCCCTAGAACTCAGAATTACTTAAACCTAAGGACATAACACACATCCATGCCCAAGGCAGGATTCGAACCTGCGACCGTAGCGGCCGCGCGGATTCAAACTGTAGCGCCTAGAACCGCTCGGCCACCGCGGCCGGCCTCTTGATTTGGCAAAAGGATATTATCAGGTGTTATTAGAAGAAAAAGATAGAGAACTTACAGCTTTTAGTACACCATATGCTCATTATATGTATAAAAGAATGCCCATGGGACTTCCTTCAGCACCTTACACCTTCCAAAAATTGATGAATGCCGTATTAACTGGGTTGCAGGGTGACAAGATGTTTACTTATTTGGATGACACAGTAGTTTTTGGTCCATCTCTGGAAGAGCACAATTCCCGATTGGGTGAAGCCTTCGAGAGACTAAGACAACATAATTTGAAGTTGCAGGTTGATAAATGCGAATCCTAAAGAAAGGAAGTCACATATTTGGGGCATGTTTTGACCGCAGATGGGTTAAAAACGGATCTCAACAAGTTGAAAGCAGTGGCGGAGTTTCCGCAGCCACAAACAACAAAACAATTGAAATCTTTTATTGGATTAATAGGGTATCATCGGCGTTTCTTAGGTGATTTCAGCAAAGTGGCATTACTTCAGCTAAGTGGCAAAACCACTCCATGAATTATTACAAAGGGTGTTAAGTATGAAAGGGGCGCAGAGCAAGAAAATGCGTTCCGAAAGATAAAAGAGAAGCTACTTAACTCCCCAATATTGAAGTAACCAGATTTTTCAAAAAAGTTTATCATTAAAACTGACGCGAATTCATTTTGCGATAGCGTCTGTTCTATCACAAGGAGAAATAGGCAAAGACTTCCCCGTGGCCTTTTCATCCAGAACCCTAAACAATGCAGAGTGAAATTATAGTACAATTGAACGGGAATTATTGGCCGTGGTTTGGGCCGTCAAACATTTCAGACCGTATGTGTTTGGTTGCAAGTTCACCATCTGTACCGATCATAAGCCATTACAATGGATCGGAAATATTAGCGATCCGCCTTCACGGTTAATGAAGATGAGACTGAAATTAGAAGAATACGATTACGAAATTGTGAAAAGGGGAAAAACAATCTGGTTGCTGACGCGCTCTCGAGAGTGAGAGAGTTCAGGGCGTCTGATAACCACCCGGACGGCGACAGTAGCCTCGGTCAGGGTACGGCCGAAGAGGCAGCCACAGAGCAGGTCCCGGACTCACAAGGAGGCCGTGCACCAGCGGAGCCAATTACAGTGGGAGGTATAAACAAAAGTGAGGAAACACTGGTAGGTCAGGTAGACGAACAGCAGGAAATAACTGATGCAGAAGAGGCGAAAATTTTGCGAGAATTCCATGATGCACCCATAGGTGGTCATCAAGGGATAGTGAGAACCTACGATCGTAAACGAAAATATCGAACGTGGCCCGGTATGAAGAAGGACATTGAGGACTATATTAGAAAATGCCCTAGTTATCAGAAAAACAAAATATCACAGAATAAGACAAAAATGCCTTTGGTTATAACACCAACGCCGCAAGGCATATTTGATCGGTGTGATATTGACATTGTCAGCCCATTAACGGTAACCGAGAAAAACAACAGGTATATTCTGACATTTCAAGACGCGCTAAATAAGTTCATTGTGGCCGAACCCATAGAAAAACAGGACGCAAACACTGTGGTTCGCGTCCTCGTGGAAAAAAGTAATTTTCAAGTTTGGAATGCATTCGGTAATACTCAGTGATAATGACAGCAACTTCTTGAGTGACACGCTAAAGATAGTGTGAAAAATGTTAAGGATTGACAGAGTACAAACTTATTGTTACCATCCGCAGTCAAACGGCGCATTGGGAAGGTCGCACCGCACCATAACAGAATTCTTAAGACACTATATCAACAGACAGCAAACAGACTGGGACGACTGGCTTCACTTCGCTGTCGTCGTGTTCAATACCACACCTCATAGTGCAACCAATTATACACGCCATTTGTTGTTTTTAGGTAGAGAATGCAACATACCTGGAACACTGCAAAGAGATCCCACAGGTGTTATGTATAATTACGATGATTATGTTCTTGAATTAAAACAGAAAATGAGGCAAATGCACCAGTGCACAAGGGATCGTAACAAACAGTGTAAACAGAAAAATAAGGAATAATAAAGAACGAAGAACCCAAAAGACTTCAAAACAGGTGATCAGGTTCTGTTGTACGATGAAAGTGTCAGAAGAGGTAGAAGTCGTAAGCTAGACACTCCGTGGCGTGGTCCCTTCACTGTAGTAAGGACAAAAGGACCGAATGTAGTTATCCGTTTAAGAAGAAACAAATTTTTAACAGTACATGCCAACAGATTAAAGAAATTCTACTAAAACCGGATTTTCTTGAAATTACAGACGAGGAAACTGACGGGAGTGTTGTATCTGGTGAGATGTATCGCTGCCATGTACGCCCTTGAACACTATCAAGATTTTAGTGTGGACAAATTTCCTTCGTCCCCAGGCTTGTATTATGACAGCAATGGCAAGGTACAGATCTACAGTGTGACGTGGAAAATCGTAAAATTATATTCATTTAGGAGAACTCCAAGCTAAAGCTGATGAAACAGATTTGCATATTTATCTATAAGTTACTGTAAACAGAAATTTACCAGTCTCGTAAATGGTGATCGGGAGGCATAGCAGTGGAACAGGCTTTAGAATGGCATGTCCGAAAGATACGAACTACACTAGGTCTAATTGGGCAATTAACAAGGCAAGAGACACGTAGAAAAAGAGGTGTCTTGAATTTTGTGGGAGAAGTCAGTAAAATTCTGTTTGGAACCTTAGACGAACAGGATGCCTCGTTTTTCAAATCAAAGATTGATTTAATTGAAAGCGAACATAGGCAGTTGCTTAAGCTGACAAAAGAGCAAGTTACCGTAGTCAAAGCCACTTTGACAAGTTTCAATCACACAGTATCTAGCCTTGCACGTAACGAAGAAATTACTGTCAAGAACATGGAGAAACTTCATAGATACATGAATGAATATGCTAATAGTACAGGTCAAAAAATATAACACTTAGCTGTTCTTACTACTGTTAATGAACAACTGATACAGTTGGTACCAATATTTATGGAATTAGAATGGGAATACGAGTTGTTAATTGCTGCAATCGTAAACGCACAAAAAGGAATACTATAACCTCATATAAATAATCCAGTTCAAATAGTTAAGTACTTACAATTAATTCGGGATGTCGTTAAAGATAAGAAGTTCCCTATTGCGTTCACAGAACAGAGTAGGTACCAGCTGCTACGCATAATTGATGTTGATGTTTTCTTGTCAGGCAATATACTAAGTTATGTACTAAATGTTCCATTAGTGGAAAATGAGTTGTTCAATTTATACAAAGTGTTACCTTTACCTTCAGAAGTTGATGTAAATCAGAATGTATTCATGTACATACAGCCCGAGACAGATTATTTGTTAATTGACGAAGCTAAGCCGCACTATGTCAAACTGAGTAGCGAACAACTATTACTGAGTAGCGAACAACTATTGTGTAAGGAAATAGATCGTGTTCGAAAAATTTGTAAACAAAAGTTTGTTTTAATGTCCACGTACGATAATGAAATGTGTGAAGATAGAATGTTGCAACCCATAAGGGAAATTCCTAGAGATTGCATTAAAAAGTTTGTAAAATTGAATGATAGTATATAGATTCCCTTGAATCAGGATCAGTTGCCCCGAAAGAGGAAGGGTTGACAGTTTTGTGTAACGATAACAAGCCCACAGACGTACTTGTGAAAGATACAGGAAAACTGGCCTTTTATGGCAGGTGCAAGGGATACGGAACACAAGTGTTCACACAGTCTGAACAAATCATAAGAACTAACGTGACTAGTGAGGACATAGTGCCCGCTCTAAACATGCAGATTGAGTGTTGTATAATTAACAAAGAACAAAGAAACATATTGGAGCTGAAGTTAGACGTGCCGTTAGAGCATGTAGTACAGCATTTAGACGACTTCAAGGTCGCTGGTGATAAATTAGCCGAAATGGAGGAAGAGATAGCATTCCAAGAACAGCACAGTTTCTCGGAAATCTATTGGTATCATTATTTGTTCTGGTCTTACCTACGAGTTGTAATACTGACTATTTTGTTTATATGTTGTTTGTACCGATGTTGCAAATGTTTCCGAGATTGTTTCAAATACGTGTGGAAAGGCATTGGAGATGATTGGTGTGGCCGAATATGTGTGCAAACAATAATAGTAAATACGTGCGAAGGGTCAGAAATGACACGCATCCGGAGAAGACGACCCCTCCGAAACAGCGGTCGAAGTAGTGACAAGCGAAATGAGGACTCTGCTACTTCAGCACGCAATAAAGAAAGTATTCCGCTACCGATGCCAGTTCCGCGTAGGGATCAAAGATAAAACAAGACACTGAAGAAACCCCCCCTCCCCCTTAGTACATAAGAAACCAATTTTGTAGTTCATGTCACTCTACATAAACTGAATAATGTAAACATGTATACTATTTTGATATTGCTTATATTAAATGTAACATACAACTTCTGCATTGTTGTGTATCTGTGATGAAAAAAAATTATGGAAAAAATAAAAACAATTAACCAAGGATAGCAATTAAGTAAGTAAATATATTAAATTTTGGATGTATATGTAATGTACTTGTAAAGTGAACATTTTGTAAAACAATATGTGACAACGATGTTTTCACGTAAAAGAGAACCATTTTATGGTGATGATCTATGTCTACAGTGAAAAGGGTTTCATGTTGTGACAAGACACTAAAGGACTGTTCATAGACTGAAGTGTTTAGCAAATGGTGAATATAATTAATAACATTTCTAGTGATAAGATGTTTTAAGCACAACAGAAGCCAGTTTACAAATTTGTTGACAAGTGATTGTCAACAAATCTCTCCCACGAGGGGAGGTGTAATATATTGATTACTCCTTGCTACTCTAGTGTTATCCTGAAGCAGCGAGAAAGGAGGACAGGCGTTCCAAGGCGCGGAAGCAGAGACGATGCTGAGGGCAGACGAATCTAGGATAGAGGAAGTAAACGGCAAGGGGAGAGCCTTGCGATAATGCAGACGCCCCCAGACGCGGTCCCAGGGCGCTAGTTACTCTTCAAGGAATTAACATGTAACTTCATATGTCGTCTAGACGCTATAGTAGGTTGCCACCGAAGAACTTTGTAACCAACAGGCACATACTAGCGTATAAAGCCAGCTTGATACCAGCCCTGAGAACAGCAACGTCAGTAGGTTCACAAGGGTTAGAAAGAGAGCGAAAACGCCAAAAACTGTTGACCTAGCAGTCCCTATTCCGGGGAGCCCGAGGGGCAGGGCTAAATGGCGCATAACAATAAGGTTGCAAGCCTTATTTGGCAGAGAAGTTACGTTTAGCTTTCAGCTGAACAATGTTGATACCAAATACGGACTTAGTGAAACTGCATTAACATCCCCGCCTTAGGAGCAGTAGAGGGAACCTAACTAAACCGTGATTGGCAGGCACCTGCAAGAGACCTACGGGATTGGCTGGATGGCTTTAAGTGGGAAAAACAGTGCCCCCACACGACTCTTTAAACCCCCTAGGCTCCGCATTTTGGCAGAGTTCTCAGTCAGACGATCTGGGCGCCGAATCCGGGTCCGTCGACTCCAACCTCGGTCCAGCTCCGCGTAAGTCTTCTCTCTCACTTGGAGTGCCTCAGTAAACAGTGTCACATTCAGTATGTTTTGATTTGCAACTAAGTTGTTTCGTTAAGATGCTGCTAGTGTTTGCTACTGTAGTTAGCATCCACTCCTAGAACTTCTGCGCTGGCTTCTCTTGTAACAGTGTTATCCATGCTTGTTCTAACCCTAGAACTAGCCTCCAGTGTATTAGTTAGTCCTGTCTGGAATAAACAACTATTTCAGAATCCTGTTTGTCCAATAGTCTCCACAACGAGTTCCCTACCGAGTCTCATCACCTGCATTTCTAGTAAATGCCTGTACCAGTGTTGCCTCAGATAGAAGAAAACAATCAAGTGCCTTCACTGTGAATTGTCCTTCTGCCTTCTGCGGTACGCTCGGGAGCGCAGACTGACCAGTAACCCCTTTTTCCCTCTACCACATAGGTCAGGGCATGACAGCCTGACTTACCAGTTGATGTGTTATGCATAACAAAACTGCTGTAAGGTAGTGAAGTGTTGGAAACAGTGTGTTGTTTGGCGAAACGTAGTATTGTATGCATACAAGAGAGGCGTAGTGGCAAGGTAGGACCCGTCAATGTAGATGATTATGGGTCGAGGAGATTAAGCTATTGAAAGCAATATTATAGGCCACATTGGACATTCGAGATGAGAAAGATTGCTGCACAGGAGGTGTATGCTGTAAGAGGGCACAGGATGCTGCTACGACTGTATTGCATGAAAAATTGAAGCATTTGGAAGGAACAAAGAGAATGCAGATGGGGGCTTATTACTGGAATTTCAAGACTTGTTTTTTCCACATGGGCACCAGTAACGCAGCACAAGATTATGTCAAGGAACGAAGCCCAGGTGTATCAGTGACTGTGCAGAAAGCCACTATCACTGCAACCAGGTTTGGAGGAATTTATAAATCAGAAATTAGCTGATGGGATAATAGAAGAAAGTAGTGATCCCTGGGGGTGAGGGATTGTAATCTTGCTCAAGAAGTTTATGAGTGGCTCAAAGAAGTGTCGCTTTTGTTGCAGTGACCACTATTTGAATAGTAAGACTATAGCGGGTGCCAACCCAATTCCGAACATCACAGAAACAATAGATCATCTACGGCAATACCAGTACTTCTCGACAGTGGAGTTGAAGAGTGGATATTATCAATTAGAAACTAGCCGAAGGCGTTTTATAGGACGTGGAGGACGCATAAATTGGCCAGCCCGTTCTCCTGATATTACACCTCTGGACTTCTTTCTGTGGGGTACGTTAAAGGAGAATGGGCGTACCGTGATGTGCCTACAACCCCAGAGGATATGAAACAACGTATTGTGGCAGCCTGCGGCGACATTACACCAGACGTACTGCGGCGTGTACGACATTCATTACGCCAGAGATTGCAATTGTGTGCAGCAAATGATGGCCACCACATTGAACATCTATTGGCCTGACATGTCGGGACACGCTCTATTCCACTCTGTAATTGAAAACGGAAACCACGTGTGTACGTGTACCTCATCCCTCATGGTAATGTACACTCTTTGACATAAAACTCGACCGGCAGCCGGCCGCTGCAGAGGCTAAGTCCGCGCCGATCGTGACATGGGACAAATAAACTGGCCAACTCGCTAATTCTCTAACTTCGGCAATCTGCACAATCTGGCAACAATGTTGACTGCGGCTATTCCTGGAGGAAGTCTTGTCCCATACAAGAGAAACTATACGCTGTATACGCCCGTGGTATAGTGGTACCGTGCGTTGTTTCTGTCTACAACCTCTGTGGATCGAAACTAGCTGGCACAAAGAAAATTTTATAGCCTCTTCCAACTGAATGCTTAAGACATGAATGTAATGCTAATGCAGATTCAATCTATTTCACTTTCTATCACACCGATATTTATTCAGACTCGTGGTAATCATGACATTCTATATGTATGCTGCAAGAGATTGCACGTGGACACATTCGACATCGAGGTGCAAAGTGTTTGATATCTTACATTATATTCAATTAAAATAAGCTTTCGATGTATTTTTACTTCATTTGTATTTTGAGATGATTATGAACGTTACGGAAAATCTCACATGCTTGATGCTGAATGAGAAACACTGAATCATCCGTTTTGCTTTCCCTGCGTTGTAATGATATAATGTCGGCGTCAACAGCCTTCTACAACGCCGGAAGCTGAAACTTAATTCATTCTGGATCAATGATAATCGAATGCCTCAAATGAATACATAGCCCACAAGGCGACGTCAGAAACTATCAGGGGAGAACGCCGCATAAAAACCAAACGTGCGCGCTCGTCTCCCCCTCTGAAGAACCGTATAGGACACTCACGACAAGCATTTCGCTAAAGAACTGTCTCGTAAGAGAGCTGAGAATTGGCAGTGTCGTAGCAAGTATTTGTCAACACTGTGAGACTGCATTTATTTCCGGGTGTAGCCCGGCATTACGTCGCTAAATTCACTTGGAATTCGTTTTTACATCGAAGACTCATACGATATAATCAACTGTAATATGAGACCCTTAGAAAGTATATTTAATTTCTGGACTCCAAGAACGGCATTCTTCACATAAGTAACACCTGTTTGTGTGTTTAATGCTGCGTTTTGAGGCTCATCCAATATCGCAATGATTATAGTCCGCCTGTTGCCGCCAGTGTGTCGTCAGCTCAGCGATTCCGTCATGCGTTGCGATGCTGGTGCTGTATGAAATGGCATTTCCAATCTCGGTGAAGGCCGCTGAACACAACGTTTTATTTTCCATTTTAACTAATGGAGTTGCAAACTGCTAAATTTGAAGAATGCCTTACAGATACATCTTCTTGCAATTTCGACTTAGTAAATTATGTTAATATCATGAATGTCTGTTTTGCAAATGCCAAGGTGCTTCACTGTAAAATAGTTTCCGAAAAGATTCAAACCTACTGTCAACGATTCGAATTTGAGCTTTGTTCGTCATATAGATCTAACATGTCAGGAGGTTGTTTATGAAGTGAACATGTAGATAAATATAGTTTCTCTCTTCTAAATTTTGCAATAACATTTAACTGTAGACGTTTGCTGACTCCGGCGTTATCAATTCCTTTCCATTCTATGAAACCTCAAAATCGATAACTTTTTCTGGTTTAAATCTGACGACCTTAACTATCACTTCCGATCAACGTTAAATACTTCCTGAATCCATACATGGAACTCCAAATGTGCAGTGTTCCTGCACTGCTACAGAGCATGCATTGGAAGGTATTCACAGTTTGTCGCATAGACTTACCATAAGGGATGAAACAAAAACTGTAATACACTTTACACCACAGACGCTCACTCTGGCTTGACGAAAACATCCGAATATTGGCCAAAAGTTGCACAAATAATGGACTTTGAAAGGAAAAGAAAGAGGTATGAAGCATTTATAAATTCATCAAATGTAGTGAGGTGGTTTAATTTCGTCTAAGTCTGTTAAATTAATTTCGGACCATACGCAGCTCTTGCCGATTAATGTAATACAGTCATAGACTGAGCGGCTGGTCCTGGCGGAGGTTCGAGTCCTCCCTTGGGCATGGGTGTGTTTGTTTGACCTTACGATAATTCAGACTACGTAGTGTGTAAGCTTAGGGACTGATGACCTTAGCAGCTAAGTCCCACAAGATTTCACACACATCTGAACATTTTTGAATGTAATACAGTACCCATGTACTAATCAGGGCGTCGGTCTATGTTGCTTTCGAGCGTGAATGGAAATCGTAGAAATCTTCTATGGAGCAACATTTAATAATAATAAAGCGTTTTAAATTATCAATAGCGATGAGCGGTAGCAGGCGCTTTCGATAAAGAACGGGGGAGTGCTGCGCCGCTGCTGTCGCCACGGCCGCTGCCGGTAGCCAGCAAATGGATCCCGGAGCTTTGCCACATGCGACGTCCAGAGGAGGACACTATGCAAGAAATCTGCCGCAAAATGGTTACTGGATGAAAGTTTGTTATCGGTGTGATAGAAAGTGAAATAGATTGAATCTGCATTAGCATTACATTCATGTCTTCAGCATTCAGTTGGAAGAGGCTATAAAATTTTTTTGTGCCAGCTACTTTCGATCCAAAGACATTGTAGACAGAAACAACGCACGGTACCACTATACCATGGGCGTAAATAGCGTATGGTTTCTCTTATATTGGACAAGACTTCCTCCAGGAAATGCCGCAGTCTACAGTGTTTCCAGATTGTGCAGATTGCCGAATTTAGAGAATTAGTGAGTTGGCCAGTTTATTTGTCCCATGTCACGATCGGAGCGGACTTAGCCTCTGCAGGGGCCGGCCGCCGGTCGAGTTTTATGTCAAAGAGTGTACAAGTGCGTCAGTGAAAAAGACCAATAAAAAGGTGTTAGCATGTGGACGTAATGTGCTGTTCCAGTCTCTTCTGTTCCTAAGGACCATCACCGTTCCCTTTGGATACCTACTTAATTTGGTGCTCTCCGATACACACGATCGAACAGCGGAGGAGTGGTACTCAAGCGTCAACTTTAGGCTAAATATCTCCGCATGTAATTAACATTTTACAATGCAACAAACGTCACTGATTACGTATTTGTTTATATGTTCAGATGTGCTAACAAAACTAACGGGGTTCTTTTTAAAAAAAACGTAGGTTTGTGTTAAAAACATACTTCCGTGCATTTTTTTATGGTTTGTGTTAACCAATTACAGTAGCCCCTCTCCTCATGTTCGGTCTGTGGAGTCGATTCGTCAGTATTTGATGTGGTTTACGAAATATATCCAGCTGTAATGTTAGGTGACTCACCCTATATATATATATATATATATATATATATATATATATATATATGTGTGTGTGTGTGTGTGTGTGTGTGTGTGTGTAACTTATAATAATACCGTACTTAGGATGTAGTATTTAAAAATGATCACGATCTTTCTTTGTCTTTATTGCACCTGTAAAATATTTCCCAAATACAGCTTTTTGATACGCAATAAATTCGGCTTGTATCTCCTTGAAACGGACGGGTACCTCACAATGCTCTGGTTTTCAAACGCAAATTTAACCTGTTTGTCTTTTTATTCTGTGTTCATCCAGAAACAAAGGTACCACTCTAAATCATCAATATGTACACTACGCTCACATAGAAAGCTTACAACATCATTGTATGAAGATTCAATGCTTCACAACCAACAACTCAGTATTTCCAACTGCAAGGCGTAATGCAGTATCTACATCGTATAACTTCGTAACTGGGGCGCACCATTGATAAACACATTTGTCACCTAAATTCATACATAGTGCAGAGCCATTATACACAGTTATAATAGATGTCTCACCAGTAAGGTGAATGTCTGGAGGGGGGGGGGGGGGGGCTTTGCACGACATATTTCGTAACTGAAGTCAAAGTAGGGAAATGGGTGATGTTAGCGATGCCATATACTCCAAAGGGGGAAACGAAGAAGTTGGGTAACATGGTACCAGGGCCCATAGAAAGAGACTGAGACCACTTAACCAGCTATAATTGCCAAAAAGGTCAACAATTGTACAAGTTGGTCACCTGCAGCCATTCAAAGGTGTGCCAGAAGCGATTCCATGGGACGTGGGAATGAAACTGCATTTTCAGTTTCTATCTTTACATGCAAGCCTCAGTCATGATGCGCTTCTATACCCCCATTTACATGTTTCATTCTATTAAGAGTTAGATTGTACATGGAACTGAAACGCTTGGGCACTCTTGATACCTTCTTATCCATGGCATCTGTGCTCTGCTTCTGCACTACCATGGGGATGGCCTGGTGGGAGGAATCATAAGTTGGTCATCAGTACTGACCACCATCTTGATGTTGCTTAGGACCACCAGCAGCATTCGAGACTTCGGGAACAGGCGGGGCATCCTCATCACCCAAATGAGTGGGACAGACAATAATAGCTTCTTGTCCTGCTACAGCTTGCTGGCAATGTATGCCACAGGAACCTACATGGTTGCTAAAGGATTGGACATGCTGGAGGTTGCTGCTGCTGCAGGTCCAGAGGTCAGTGCATGTCTCAACAAGATGACGGCTGAAGTTGGTGCAGGTCTGGATGCAGAAGACGTGTTGGTGCTTGCCCCTGCAAGCCTCGACATGTCTAAGGTTACTGCTGAACGAGGAGGAGGAAGTGTTACATACAGAGCAAGACACAAAAACAACCAATAATAATGCCAACTACAGACAAAGATTTGTATGATATAGGATACTTACTTTTCCGTTTCTTCCTGTTCTGCTGGGCTGTGCTGGATCTCGACTCCTGCTGCTTTTGCTTCATGGTTCTTTTTCTGCTGCTGCTCCTACTGGCTGACTGGGTGAGACTGAGGCCATGTAGCTGCAGAGCCCGCCCTATATCTCCTCCGATGATGTCACCAGATACTACCATCCTATTGGCTGAAGCCTACCATGTGACCAGATTCAGTGTTCCTATTGGTTCCCGCCCTTTTTCTGGACCACGATCTTGGATTACGTCACGGGAGGGCAGGGAGAGGGCCAACAGCGTCCTGTGGTGATGGGGTTGTGAACTAGGTCAGTTGGACTCTTGCCCTCAAGGTGAACACACTGGATGGAGCTAATGTCTATGAAAATTCAAATTGTTTAACCCTTTGACTTCTGGGGACATGTTAACTCGTCGTGCCTCGCTGTTCCCCTGGCCCGCCTGACATGTTTAAGCGCTGCCCTACGGTTTTCTCTACAGCGCCAAGGACGTGTTGACGTGTACCGTGCCATTGGCCTTTTCACCGCTAGGGACGAGTTTAGGCGCGCTAAACACAGCTACCTAAGCGCAACAGACGTGTAAACTTACAGAGTTGTCTTTCCACCCTGCTCTTCCATTAGCTGTCCAGTGGTCTGACTGTATAGTCCGAGAGTGCATATATGTTTGTTGCTATTGTCCCTCTTTGCAGAATTCGACTTGGCTTCCCGTGTTTTCGTCAGTTTTCTTGTTTTCTACGGGAGAACTTTTACGTCGCCGTGGTTGCACAGATAAAGAAATCCTGGATATGCTCATTAGGAGCGACAGTGGGTGTGAATTATCTGAAGTTGCTAGCAGTGATGAGTCTTCAACAGAATCTCGAAGCTGTAGCCCTCAGCCCTTTACATCAGAGGGGAGAGCAAGAATTACAGTCAGCAGTTCCGAGGAATCAGAAACTGACAGTGAAATGGTTCGCAAAAGAGCGAGCTTAAGTGACAAGTCTGACTGGAAACCATTACTTTGCTGACTCGAGTTCAGGATATAAATGTCAGCTAGATACTTACCCAAGCATTCTTTCATTTTTTGTGATATTTATGTCTGAAGAACTGTTGCAATTTATTGCAGACGAAACAAATCGTTCTTATGTTTAGACCAGAGAAAATACTACAGAATCTCTGAATTCTCGACTGTCAAAGTGGAAAGACATTGGAATTAAGGGATGTATTGTTTTGTTGCTATTTGCCTCCTAACGGCACAAGTTAAGAAGTTAAAATTAAGTAATTACTGGTCCAGAGATACAGTTTTGAACACACCAGTTTTCAGGGAAATTATGTCCCGAGACCGTTTTTGTCTACTTCTGAGAATGCTACACTTCGATGATAACTCTGCGAGAACTGCAGGCAGCAGTTTATTTAAAATTAGGACGATTGTTGACAGAGTTCGTATGACGTTTCGTAATTCATTTCGTCCACATCACAAGCTTTGTATAGATGAAAGTCTCTTGCTAACCAAAGGACGATTATCTTTTAAGCAATTTATTCCAACCAAGCAAAGTAGATTCGGAACATAGATATTTGTACTGTGTTACTGTCAGAGAGGGTATATTTTATTGTATATACAGGCGCAACAAGAGAAATTGGGTTCCACAATTTAGGGAAAAGTGGCGACATAGTGCAACTCTTATGGGACCATATTTGGAACAGGGTCGTATTCTATATGTCGATAACTGGTACTCCAACCCAGACCTGTTCCTCTGGTTTTACAACCATGGAACAGCCACATATGTCACTGTTTGTGAGAATAGGCGCAACATGCCAAAACAACAGAAAAAATTAAAACGAGGAGAAACCGAGTTTAAGTCCACTGACAAGATCTTTGCTATCAAGTGGTGGATAAGAGACAGGTGTGCATGTGGACCCCAAGTTACGCAACACAAATCGTTGAAACAGAGAAGACTTACAGAAATCCTGGCGGAAAAATAAAGAAACCGCAATGTATTGTAGATTACAATTCGAGTATCAATACTAGGAATAGGAACAATATACATAAAGATTTAAAATCACTTACTCTTGCCCAGAAAGGAGTCCAGTAGTCAGCAACGCATATTTTCAATAAGTTACCACCAACCATTAAGTGTTTAGTTTCAGACAAGGCACAATTTAAACATAATTTAAAAGAATTTTTGGTGGCCAACTCCTTCTATTCCATCCATGAGTTTCTCAACAAGTGCAGTAGACCAATTTAATGAAAATTTATTATACTTTAATTTTTGACAATACTTGGTTGTAATAGCCAAGAAACTAGCAAATGTCTGAATGATGGATTTAATGAAAGCAGATGTAAGTATTAAACCTGTAAATATTAAACCTGTAATATTTAATTCATGTACATCATTTTACTGTTTATTGACTGAGGATCATTAAAATTAATGAAACTCAAGTTTTTCTAATTACATTTTTGTAATGTGTTTATCTGACATGTTCCACACCCAGGAGGATTCCCTCTTTTATGGGTCTATGGAATGAATAATTAATCTAATCTAATCTAATCTAATCTATGGGTGCAGTTGACCGCTGTGACTTGTTACTGAGCTCAGTGGGATCAGTGCATATGGCTGTGAAATGGTACAAGAAATATTTTTTTCACATTCTGGATTTGTGCATTCTATATGCTCATGCTCTGCACCGGTCGGTAACAGGGCGAATAATGGCACTCGCAGATTTTCATCTTTCTCTCTTAAGGGAGATTATAGAAAAATATGCCACAGAACGGGAAAAAGCTGGTAGGGGAAGGCGCCACGGTGACGAGACTCTCCTGCGATTTACAAGGAGACATTTTCCGGCTGTTGTGAATTAACATTCGCAGAAAAGTACGCAAATGCGCAAATCCGTGTTTTGCACTGAACAGAAAGTGCGCCAGGAAACCAAATACCAATGCAAAACTTGGAACGTTCCATTGTGTGTTGTACCCTGCTTTGAGACTTGTCATACAAAGAAGCATTACTAATCATTGGGAACTAAATCTGAGAAAATGTATTGACACTTCTGAATGAATCACTAAAAAAAAAAGGCAAAAAATCTAAAAAAAATATAAATCTATTTTTAATTCGCCAGTGCCGGTCCAAAGAAGGATGGGAAATAGATGCAACAGATGTAAAATTATTCAACAAATGCCTGAGTTCTTCATATGTAACAGTTTGCTGGCAAATGAAAAGACTTTTTGATTGAGATGGCACAATCTCTGTACTGTGGCAAATGTAATTACGCCGAGTACATTGCGCCAGTGTAACAAAACCCGTATATTAATCTAAGTATTATACATTTAAATTATTAACACATAACATAGACAGTTATATTCTTTTATCCTTAGTTGTACAAATATAGATCACGTTCGGTCTACTTGTAAAAAACCTGTTTTCCATAACTGATTTCCGACGCCCTTGATCAACCAGAAATTATATGCCAAACTTTAAACTCTATTCTCAGTGCGATTTTTCTTGTCCCTTTGCCTCTGTTGTTAGCCAATATCGGAAATTAAACTCACTGTTCTGGGGAGGGTGGGGGAGCTTAAAATTGGTTGTTCGAATGAGACTGGCTTTGAAGCATTAACAGAAAATGGCTTTCATCTTTTCATAAAAGTCAACATCGTTTAGACTAATTTGTAGATTATTGGAAAATAGTAAGGGAATAAAAATTTTTATCCCATATCTTTGTGCTATCAATCTATTGCACTCTAAATTTCATTTACATCATGCGTTCACTTTACTAGATATGCGAATCCGAAGTTTACATTGTTTTTGGGCCTGATTTTCGCGCCCATCTTTTATTCCAATAATACAGCTTGGAATGTTTTATAGAACATAGTTTTTTAGTAAAATCAGACCGAAAATACCGCATTTTTGACGTTTTTACAAAATCTTACATTTTGCACTTAATTCATTCAGTACTAGAAAGTGTCATGCAAATGACACTTTATATTTGAGAGCCTTGCGTTGTAAGGTTATTAAATGCCAAGTTTCACGTTCGTCATAGCATTAGTTAAGGAGATGCAAGAAACCAAACTTCGAAATTTTTTCAGGCGCCTATTTTTCTGGCCGATTTTACGTACAATTTTCTGTCTCAATATGACTCGTAACATTCTTTTCAATATTATTCTTAAGAGAACGCTTAAAGTCGTACAAGATGGCCGAATTTAATTTCTTTACAAAAACTATTGACCGAGATATTACAGCTCAAAGTGGCCAAAAATTCACGCTGACTCTGCGCGAGACATGATCAGTCCAGTAGTATTCAGCACAGGGCGTTTTGGGCAGCGCGGGCTGCTCCGGTCCCGGCGGCGGCTCCGTGGGACAGGCACTTCGCACAGGTAGCTGCGTTACGTCGCAGGCAGCGGCGCCACAGCGCGACAAGTAGATGGCGCGCCTCCAGCAGTCTAAGGGTCAAACAAGCAATATACCGCAGTACATACAAAATAAAGACATCCATCCATCCTGTCCAGCAGTCCAGCACAGAGAGAGTCCTTTTCCCACCAATTTCCAGATAGGTGAGGAGAGGGGAGGGGAGAGGGGTGGAGGGGAGGAGGTGGAGTTAGGTTAGTGGAGGTAGCCCACCTGAACTTCTTTCCCGCCAGAATCTGAACTTCCCACCATGACGTCAGTGCAACATTGCCACATCTATAGCCGCCATCTTGAATAAATTTTGGCAACAATGTTGGGTGGGGTGACTCCAGATTTATCCCACTACTGACATCAATGAGTGTAATGGACATTGCTGTCAAATAATAAGAGAAACGCAATGTGTTTTTATTTTAAAATTTGTGTCTTGAAGCCAGTAAGTGAAAAAATGAACTTTGTTGTTGTTAATGTTGAAGAATGAAATGTAATGTTCTTTTCCAACTAAAATTTATATGTAGAATATGTTTAGTGTTTTTTTTGTTTTTTTTCCCATGCCTTCTGTAATATATTATATATTTCATCACTAACCAGTGCTCCTAGATGCAACAGTTAGGACATAGACTTAGTGGATGGGGAGCTGCCTCTAAATACAAAATTAGTACATGTATTCTCTAACTAAATTATTGGCATACTTGTAATTGGGCTCTTGCACTTCAGTAGTAGATGCAGCATCAGTTATGTTAAATGCTAACAGTGTTACCAGCAGATGTGCGCCTGCTTTGAGTAATAGAACGATGAATCCTGGAGATGAGTGCAATATTTGACTCAAGCACCTACCATGCTAGGGATATAGTTGTACACTCAGTAAACTGGGAGAAATAAATAAACAAAAATATGGTAATTCAGTTGTAACATCAATTGTGTCAATTCCACTCATTTTACCTCTAAAATAAATTTTCACATAACCACTGTCTAGGAACTGTAAGTCCTCTGCACTCAAGTATAAAAATCTCGATGGGAGAAACAACTTTTCAACTTCCAGCTCCACCAACATTGCCCGCCTATTAGGTGTAGATATTTTCTTAGCCTTGATTACTGGAAACTTTTCATTCATACGCAGTGTCGGAAGATTTGCGAAGGGCTTCACGTTGCGAGTTCCACTGTCGATGCTGTTGAGTTTTCTTAAGGAAGGATTCTTATCTTGAAATATAAATTATATTCTCTCACTATGATTGTAGTATATAACTGTGAGCAGTATTAGCAGATGCATGTCATCAAGCCCTGTGACTGTAGAATAATGGGTGTGTTGCTGTGGTTAAACTACACCATGCATGCTGAAATGGCACTGTTTAATACTGTTGCCATGGCAGCTGCTGCTCCATGGGCCATAGATGACAGGGGTGAGCGACGGCTGCAGAGAGGTGTACAGACGAATAGATGTACAACTGCTGAGCAACCGATAGCCCAGGGCACATACCACCAGTGTGTGTGTGTGTGTGTGTGTGTGTGTGTGTGTGTTTGTGGAGAGGTGTGCAGATGAATAGATGTACAGCTGTTGATCAACCAACAGCCCAGGGCACATACCACCAGTGTGTGTATGTGTGTAACTTTTCCAGTTCCATATTTCAATATCTTGACACGTCCTGACAGTCCAGCTCATGCAAAAAAGGAACAATCGCATGATAGCATTTTTTGTCGCTCGAAAGCAGTCGGCCTGCACATACATAATTTCGGAGACTCATAAAAGACCACAGCATTCTTCGTTCGCACTACTGAGAGTGCAGTACTGCCAACCCTATCGCACTACAGTACGCGCACGTGCATTTTCACAACGTTAGTACCTTCGTGCAGTGAAGCAGCCTTGGCTGCCCACAGCTGCCCATTAGCGCTTGTGCTGACTGCACATGAGCAGTCAGGACTATTAGCACAGAGCGTGGAGAGAAGAGATGAGGAGTGTACATCGATTCATATATTGGATAAATGGCATTTCACTCTATGCTGAAGCCCGCATTGGAATGTGGCTGCAGGCTGTCACTACCAACGTCATATAGCATATGCAATTGCAAATACATATTCACAGCACCTGAATATTTAGCATAAATGTATTACATAGCCTCATTATTTATGGAGTGCTTACAGAAAATCTCCAGTACTTTGCTGCCAGCACAAAAGGCATTAATTATGCCAACTAATTCTATATCTTTTTCACACTTACAGTTTCGTCTATTTCATCTCCTTTCACAAGGGGATGACATAATTTGAACGTGGAAGGCATTCCAATTCAATCAGTTTAATGCACATAAAAGTATCTTACCGTGGTATATTTTGCGATGTGTGTGCAGTATGTGTGTGTGGCGTATTGTGGTGCATACACCAGTGTTGTGCCAATGTATACACCGCATTTACACCACATATATATACAGGGTGGTCCATTGAACGTGACCAGACCAAATATCTCACGAAATAAGCGTCAAACGAAAAAACTACAAAGAACGAAACTTGTCTAACTTGAAGGGGGAAACCAGATGGCGCTATGGTTGGCCCGCTAGATGGCGCTGCCATAGGTCAAACGGATATCAACTGCGTTTTTTTTTTTAAATAGGAGCCCCCATTTTTATTACACATTCATGTAGTACGTAAAGAAATATGACTGTTTTAGTTGGACCATTTTTTTCACTTTGTGATAGATGGTGCTGTAATAGTCACAAACATATGGCTCACAATTTTAGACAAACAGTTGGTAACAGGAACGTTTTTTAAATTAAAATACAGAACGTAGGTACGTTTGAACATTTTATTTCAGTTGTTCCAATGTGATACATGTACCTTTGTGAACTTATCAATTCTGAGAACGCATTCTGTTATAGCGTTGTTAAGGCGCTCAGTCCGGAACCGCGTGACTACTACGGTCGCAGGTTCGAATCCTGCCTCGGGCATGGATGTGTGTGATGTCCTTAGGTTAGTTAGGTTTAAGTAGTTCTAAGTTCTAGGGGACTGATGACCACAGATTTTAAGTCCCATAGTGCTCAGAGCCATTTTCTTGTTACAGCGTGATTACCTGTAAATACCACATGAATGCAACAAATGCTCAAAATGATGTCCGTCAACCTCAATGCATTTGGCAATACGTGTAATAACATTCCTCTCAACAGCGAGTAGTTCGCCTTCTGTACTGTTCGCACATGCATTGACAATGGGCTGGCACATATTGTCACGCATTGTTGGTGGATCACGATAGCAAATATCCTTCAACTTTCCCCATAGAAAGAAATCCAGGGACATCATATCCGGTGAACGTGCGGACCATGGTATGGTGCTTCGACGACCAATCCACCTGTCATGAAATATGCTATTCAATACCGCTTCAACCATACGTGAGCTATGTGCCGGATATCCATAATGTTGGAAGTACATCGCCATTCTGTCATGAAGTGAAAGATCTTGTAGTAACATCGGTAGAACATTACCTAAGAAATCAGCATACATTGCACCATTTAGATTGCTATCGATAAAATGGGGGCCAATTATCCTTCCTCCCATAATGCCGCACCATACATTAACCCACCAAGGTGGCTGATGTTTCACTTGTCACAGCCATCGTGGATGGCCGCTGTTGCTGAATGACGCTTGGATGATGTCGTCCAGGATACCGAGCAGCATACATAGCACACGCCCATTGGGCATTTTGATCACAATAGCCATACATCAATACGATATCGACCTTTCCGCAATTGGTAAACGGTCCATTTTAACACGGGTAATGTATCACGAAGCAAATACCGTCCGCACTGGCGGAATGTTACGTGATACCACGTACTTATACGTTTGTGCCTATTACAGCGTCATCCATCACAAAGCGAAAAAAGTGGTCCAACTAAAATATTCATATTTCTTTATGTACTACACGAATATGTAATAAAAATAGGGGTTCCTATTTTTAAAAAAAACGTAGTTGATATCCGATTGACCTATGGCACCGCCATCTAGAGGGCCAATCATAGCGCCATCTGGTTTCCCCCTTCAAGCTAAACGATTTTCGTTCTTTGTAGTTTTTTCGTTTGATGCTTATTTTGTGAGATATTTGGCCCGGTCACTATCAATGGACCACCCTGCATATATATATATACACTCCTGGAAATTGAAATAAGAACACCGTGAATTCATTGTCCCAGGAAGGGGAAACTTTATTGACACATTCCTGGGGTCAGATACATCACATGATCACACTGACAGAACCACAGGCACATAGACACAGGCAACAGAGCATGCACAATGTCGGCACTAGTACAGTGTATATCCACCTTTCGCAGCAATGCAGGCTGCTATTCTCCCATGGAGACGATCGTAGAGATGCTGGATGTAGTCCTGTGGAACGGCTTGCCATGCCATTTCCACCTGGCGCCTCAGTTGGACCAGCGTTCGTGCTGGACGTGCAGACCGCGTGAGACGACGCTTCATCCAGTCCCAAACATGCTCAATGGGGGACAGATCCGGAGATCTTGCTGGCCAGGGTAGTTGACTTACACCTTCTAGAGCACGTTGGGTGGCACGGGATACATGCGGACGTGCATTGTCCTGTTGGAACAGCAAGTTCCCTTGCCGGTCTAGGAATGGTAGAACGATGGGTTCGATGACGGTTTGGATGTACCGTGCACTATTCAGTGTCCCCTCGACGATCACCAGTGGTGTACGGCCAGTGTAGGAGATCGCTCCCCACACCATGATGCCGGGTGTTGGCCCTGTGTGCCTCGGTCGTATGCAGTCCTGATTGTGGCGCTCACCTGCACGGCGCCAAACACGCATACGACCATCATTGGCACCAAGGCAGAAGCGACTCTCATCGCTGAAGACGACACGTCTCCATTCGTCCCTCCATTTACGCCTGTCGCGACACCACTGGAGGCGGGCTGCACGATGTTGGGGCGTGAGCGGAAGACGGCCTAACGGTGTGCGGGACCGTAGCCCAGCTTCATGGAGACGGTTGCGAATGGTCCTCGCCGATACCCCAGGAGCAACAGTGTCCCTAATTTGCTGGGAAGTGGCGGTGCGGTCCCCTACGGCACTGCGTAGGATCCTACGGTCTTGGCGTGCATCCGTGCGTCGCTGCGGTCCGGTCCCAGGTCGACGGGCACGTGCACCTTCCGCCGACCACTGGCGACAACATCGATGTACTGTGGAGACCTCACGCCCCACGTGTTGAGCAATTCGGCGGTACGTCCACCCGGCCTCCCGCATGCCCACTATACGCCCTCGCTCAAAGTCCGTCAACTGCACATACGGTTCACGTCCACGCTGTCGCGGCATGCTACCAGTGTTAAAGACTGCGATGGAGCTCCGTATGGCACGGCAAACTGGCTGACACTGACGGCGGCGGTGCACAAATGCTGCGCAGCTAGCGCCATTCGACGGCCAACACCGCGGTTCCTGGTGTGTCCGCTGTGCCGTGCGTGTGATCATTGCTTGTACAGCCCTCTCGCAGTGTCCGGAGCAAGGTTGGTGGGTCTGACACACCGGTGTCAATGTGTTCATTTTTCTATTTCCAGGAGTGTAGTTCCATTGTGTCAAGATTGACTGCGACCGTACTGCGAACGACGTACAATTAAATAGCGGCACAATGCTGTCGCCTTTCACTTTATTGCAAACATGTGGCCGGCGGTTCTAGGCGCTACAGTCTGGAACCGCTCTACGGTCGCAGGTTTGAATCCTGCCTCGGGCATGGATGTCTGTGATTTCCTTAGGTTAGTTACGTTTAAGTAGTTCTACGTTCTAGGGGACTGATGACCTCAGAAGTTAAGTCCCATAGTGCTCAGAGCCATTTGAACCACTTTCTGCAAACATGTCTTCCAACGTGTGCAACGATGTTGTCGATTGCACAAAGGAAACATATGAGACTCATCCAGAAATTAAGTTTCCCTGTTTTTTAAAATTAAAGTCCACATAGTTACATGAAAAACATTATTGGCAGCAGGTATAGCAATGTTTGACCTACTTTTCGACATAGTCACCAAACGAAATAAGATACTTGTCATTCGTGGGATCAACTTTTGTATTCCTGTGTCACAGAAGTCTGCCGCCGGTGACTGGACCCTGCATATGACAGTCGACCTCAGTTCTTCGTCGTTGTCAAAGTGGTGGCCGGAGGACAGGAATTTCTTGAGACGCAAGAAAATATGAAAATCGCTGGAGCAAGATTAGGACTGTATGCTGGATGATCAAACAGCTCTCAGGCGAACTTGTGCGAAACAGCAGCTGTGCGCCGAACCGCATGGGGACGAGAATTGTCATGGAGCAGCACAACACCTGCTGTAAGTATTCCACGCCTCTTGTGCTGTAGTTTCCACATTGTTTCACAGTAGCGGTCAGCATTCACTGTTTCACTTCTGGGCAGGAAGTCAATGAGCAGAATGCCCCGCCTGCCCCAGAAGACCGGGCACATCACTTTCTGCACCGACAGAGACTCTTTGAATTTCTTCTTGACTGACGATCCACTGTAATGCCAATGCATTGACTGCTGCTCGGTTTCCGAGGACAAGTGAGAAATCTACGTCCCGTCGCCCGTGAAGATCTTGAGGAACTCGTCGCCGTCACCACGATACTGCTGCAGAAATGTCAGTGCTGTTCCAAAGCATTACGTTTTGTGCTCGGATGTCGGGTTTTTCGGCACCCAACTGACACACCTAGCTTGAACAGCAGGTACTTAGTACAATTTCATCCAACAAAGATCGCGATATCTGTGGAAAATGGCTGCTGAGCTCCGTATTCGTGAAGTGACGGTTCTCCAGGATGCGCTGCCGCACCAGCTCAACCAGGTGCTCATTGATGAGGGACGGTCGCCCACTGCGTTCTTCATCACGGACACCGTGACGACCTTCGGATAAAAGCCTGCATCAGCGACGCACCATTTGTTTGCTAATGATATTCTGCTCGTAGACCTGACAGAGCTGACGATGAATTTCGATGGGATCTATGTTTTGTGTATTGATACCTTATCAATGGCCGAAGCTCGCAGGCGGCGGGAGAACGAATTAAAGAGACCACTGCCGCGATGCTGGCACTAGGAGGGACCTGTCAGGCTGGCATTTGGTTGTCACATCATACGCCAGTTATGCATACACAATTTTCCCGGCTAAATACGTCTAAGTTAAAGCACAACATTGGGAACTTACCTTCTGGATGTGCCTCTTATCATTACGTCGTACTTTGCGTCAAGCAGGCACTTAGGACGTCATGCCAACCTGTTCCCTGAGAAGAATATTCCTTCTCTAACGACATTTCGCAGTGTTATCCAACTGGTTACTGGAGCTGGAAGTGTTTACTCACACGAAGAATCCGATCACGCCTGCGTCGAACGAAATACCACAGCGGATGTTTTAGCTGTAACTGCTGCATATCTTCACATTAGTTCGTGGCATATCGCACGGGTGCAGGTACTTCAGGATGAAGTGTGTGCGCACATCGCATGAACACAAATACCATCCATATCACCCGTTGTTGCATCAAGCCCTACATGGGGGCGACTTTCAAAGCCGCTTGATCTTCTCGTCCGCAGCTCGTGGTCGTGCGGTAGCGTTCTCGCTTCCCGCGCCCGGGTTCCCGGGTTCGATTCCCGGCGAGGTCAGGGATTTTCTCTGCCTCGTGATGACTGGGTGTTGTGTGATGTCCTTAGGTTAGTTAGGTTTAAGTAGTTCTAAGTTCTAGGGGACTGATGACCATAGATGTTAAGTCCCATAGTGCTCAGAGCCATTTGAACCATTATTGGGCAGTGCAGAATCCCCATTGGTTAAGGCATGTCGAGCTTAAACGCCCCTGGAGTGTCAGTGTTTGGTGCGGTATGCAACATACCTGGATAATTGGCCCATACTTCATAGACAGTAATGTGAGTGGTCGAATGTATAGCGACTTTTTAGATAATTTTTTATCTATACTACTGGCAGACGTCCCACTTTAAACAAGAATGGATACATGCGTTCAACACGATAGCTGCCCACCGCATTACTCATGGATATCTCGCGAAGTTCTGAATCGACACTATCCTGGTCAATGGGTTGGACGAGAAGGTCCTCATGAGTGGTCTGCGCGTTCATCCAATTCGACGCCTCCCGATTTTTTGCTGTGGGAAACGCTAAAAAAGAAATGGTACACGGGTGTACCAACAACCCCGGCAAATATGCAGAAACGAATTATCACTGAATGTGCAAACATTAGCGAAGCGACACTTTGGTGTAGGATTGTCTTTTAGAAATAGAGTACAATGCGTATTGAAGCAAAAGGGCACCTTTTCGAACATTTGCTTCAGGAAAACATGAAGATTTGTCAGAGGCAAGGGGAAGCTCCTAAGACAAGCCGCCCGATGGTGAGGGACAAGGAGATTCGCCTAAAACAAAAACCCCGGTGGTGAGAGGCAACAGCACTTACATAAGACAAGCACCTCGATGGTGGGAGGCAAAAGGTCTCACCTAAAACAAGCACCTCAATGGTGAAGGGCAAGGGACTCACCTGAAACGAACGTCCCAATGGTGAGAGGCAAGGGGATTCACATTAAAAAAGCAACCCAAAGGGAACAAAACACTACTACGCTCATGTCATTGTCCCTGGGCAACGCTAAATGTAGTTGTTACTACACTGATAAACAGACCAATGACCTATTCTAACCGTTTTACACTTCGGCACCATATGTGGACACCATAACGTGTTATGTGAAGAATACTGTCCTTCTACCCTCCTGGAATCCTAATCTGTTGGGTAATTTCCTGAGATACTATAATGTTTCAACAGATGCTAACCCATTTTGTTTTGCGTCGTTTATAGTGCCATCTGTCATGTAATGATAAAACTGTTCCATACAGAAGCTATGCATTTTTCCCTAGAGAATCCGAATCCGCAGTAAAAATTGGAGTTCCTCTCGAAGATTTAAGAGTGGATCTTTCTCCCACCCCCTGCGGAGTCGAGTTTACTTTTTTTAGGATGTCCCTTTTTCGAGGCGAATAACGTTTATTACAAATTTCTTTTCATATGGGTTCTAGTGTCCCAGATACTTCCAAAAACAGTTTTAACTGCCCCACCCTGTGCGTATATATAAACAATTCATGTCCGACAATTACAGTAGTATCCACTCATTGTCATGCTGTATTCATCCTGATTGCTTGACATACCAAAAACCTGGATGTAGAAGGCTGCTACTATACCTAGTGAAACAATTCTGCGTCCTGGTTCAGCATTGGATTAGGGGCTCTTTGAGCTGTGGACTGTTCCCCCATATGGGGTAAGGGGAGAGAATTCCGGGAATAATGTCATTACCCGAGAGACAGATGCTGGCGTCTGAAATTACAGGGAAGGAGCTGATGGTGATGTCAGCAATTCTGAGAATACTGATGTTGATGTCAGCGAAATTCCTGCCCGTACTGGCACTGTCTCTCTACGGATGCTGTTTTATACAGTGAAGTCACAATGCTAGAAAACTGAAGAGCAATGCAGAAAGACCAGCAGAGGATTAGCGTTGGTGCAAGGATTGGCAGTTGACACTCAACATAAACAGGCATAAAGACCCATTATGGTATGACTACGTGGTTCCAGGACAATCAATGGAAATACAGGGTGTTTATAAATGAATATCGGGGTTTTCATACTTTATAATACTTATTACATTAAACTTACAGTTATAAATATGTCAAATGAAAGAGCAACTCAAACAGTTGTGTTTGGTACCAGTGCGCATGCGCAGCGCGCAGTGTTTCCGCCGCAATTGGTTGAACTTCACTGTACCCAAGCGCTGGATAGGCCGCAAGGGGCCCAATGACAGGGCTTGCTTTGCATGGCCTCCACGTTCACCCGACCTAACGCCATGCGATTTTTTCTTTTGGGGCTTCATCAAGGATCGTGTGTATGTGCCTCCGCTACCAGCAGACCTCCTTGAATTAAGAAACCGGAGTGAAGCAGCTGTTGCTACAATCACTGAAGACACACTTATCAACGTTTGTGAAGAACTCGGTTATAGACTTGATGTGTGCCGTGTACAAATGGTGTTCACATTGAACATTTATAAGGTTCTTGGTAAAACTGTTGAGTTGCTCTTTCATTTGACACATCATTTAAAACTGTAAGTTTAATATAATAAATATTATAAAGTGTTAAAACCCCGATATTCATTTACACTACTGACCATTAAAACTGCTACACCACGAAGATGACCTGCTACAGACGCGAAATTTAACCGACAGGAAGAAGATGCTGTGATATGCAAATGATTAGCTTTTCAGAGCATTCACACAAGGTTGGCAGCGGTGGCGACACCTACAATATGCTGACATGAGGAAAGTTTCCAATCGATTTCTCATACACAAACAGCAGTTGACCGGCGTTGCCTGGTGAAACGTTGTTGTGATGCCTCTTGTAAGGAGGACAAATGTGTACCATCACGTTTCCGACTTTGATAAAGGTCGGATTGTAGCCTATCGCGATTGCGGTTTATCGTATCGCGACATTGCTGCTCGCGTTGGTCGAGATCCAACGACTGTTAGCAAAATATGGAATCGGTGGGTTCAGGAGGGTAATACGGAACGCAGTGCTGGATCCCAACGGCCTCGTATCACTAGCAGTCGAGATAACAGGCATCTTATCCGCATGACCGTAACGGATCGTGCAGCCACGTCTCGATCCCTGAGTCAACAGATGGGGACGTTTGCAAGACAGCAACCATCTGCATGAACAGTTCGACGACGTTCGCAGCATGGACTATCAGCTCGGAGACCATGGCTGCGGTTACCCTTGCCACTGCATCACAGAAAGGAACGCCTGCGATGGTGTACTCAACGACGAACCTAGATGCGCGAATGGCAAAACGTCATTTTTTCGGATGAATCCAGGTTCTGTTTACAGCATCATGATGGTCGCATTCGTGTTTGGCGACATCGAGGTGAACGCACATTGGAAGCGTGTATTCGTCATCGCCATACCGGCGTATCACTCGGCGTGATGGCATGGGGTGCCATTGGTTACACGTCTCGGTCACCTCTTGTTCGCATTGACGGCACGTTGAACAGCGGACGTTACATTTCAGATGTGTTACGACCCGTGGCTGTACCCTTCATTCGATCCCTGCGAAACCCTACATTTCACCAGGATAATGCACGACCGCATGTTGCAGGTCCTGTACGGGCCTTTCTGGATACAGAAAATGTTCGACTGCTGCCCTGGCCAGCACATTCTCCAGATCTCTCACCAACTGAAAACTTCTGGTCAATGGTGGCCGAGCGACTGCCTCGTCACAAAACGCCAGTCACTACTCTTGATGAACTGCGGTATCGTGTTGAAGCTGCATGGGCAGCTGTACCTGTACACGCCATCCAAGCTCTGTTTGACTCAATGCCCAGGCACATCAAGGCCGTTATTACGGGCAGAGGTGGTTGTTCTGGGTACTGATTTCTCAGGATCTATGCACCCAAATTGCGTGAAAATGTGATCACATGTCAGTTCTAGTTGAATATATTTGTCCAATGAATACCCGTTTATCATCTGAATATCTTCTTGGTGTAGCAATTTTAATGGCCAGTAGTGTACAAACACCCTGTAGTTATGTCCTTGAAATGTCTAGGACTAGGCCTATGCATGTGGAGTGTTTAAAGTGGAACGACCACATAAAACTAGTTGTAGGTAAGACAAATGCCAGAGTGAGATTCATTAGAAGGATTCTTAGGAAATGCAGTCCACCTAAAAAGGAGGTGTCTTACAAAACCCTCTTTCGACTAACGCTTAAATACTGCTCGCCAGTCTGCGATCTGCGCTAGATAGGGTTGATAGAGGGGATAGAGAAGATCCAAAGAAAAGCAGAGCGTTTCATGGCCTATTCATTTAGTAAGATCAAAAGCTCAGTCAGCTCCAGTGGCACATGCTGCAAGAGAAGCGTTCTGCATCACGGTGTAATTTACTGTTAAAATTCCGACAGCATATGTTCCTAGAAGAGTCGAGCAATATATTGTTTCCTCATGTTATATTTCGCAAAAAACCGTGTAAGTAAAATTAGAGATATTTAAGATCACATGAAGGTTTACCAACAATCGTTCTTCACGCGAACCATTGGCGTCTGGAGGAGGAAAGATGGCGAATTGACAGTGGTACACAAATAGCCTCCCCCACACACTGTAAGATGACTTACAGTGTGTTGATGTAGATATCAAATAACTGAATTTTACTTATTGTGAACATTCATTATGATAGGAACAATAGATGAGGGAACTTTGGGATATGGAAGGTCCTAAATTTAGTAAATAGAGATGCAACCTCTGGCAACAACTGGGCTGAACATCTAGTCCAAATGAGCTCGGATTACATGCTGCTTCAGCTCGATGCCAGAGTCATCAGTCGTAGCGACTAGCAACTGGTGGGTGCCATTCTCACAGCATCTCATGACCAGACGTTTTCATCAGGTGGGAGATCTGGAGAACGAGCTGCGCAGGGCAACAGTCTGACACCCTTTGTATCGAGGTAGGTCAGGAGAGCATGGGCAACGTGTAGCCTTGCGTTATCTTGTTGAAAGGTAACATCAAGCAGACATCAAAGATAGGCCACCGCGATCGTCCTTAACACGACACAAAATGTAACAGCTTCTGTCCAAATTACCGACTATGCGAAGCACACTTTATCGTGTTGTGTACCCAATGGCACCCCATATCATCACGCAATGTGCTGGGCTTGACGAGGACGAACCTTGAAAAATTTGTTCAGTTCGGAGCCATGATACATGGAAACTTCCATCGTGATGCTGCATTCAGCAGAGCTGGAACTCGAATGTAAAGACAACGTAGGCGCCTCTCCCTGCCGCTGTGGCAAGGGAAGCTGCAACAATGGTCACCGTGCAGACAGTCCGTGTAGGTATGTCTTGTTGAAACGTGTCGATTTCCCGACTTGAAGTGCATGACGTCGGTGTAAGATCCTGCACAGCCGAACGAGCAATGTACACTCCTGGAAATTGAAATAAGAACACCGTGAATTCATTGTCCCAGGAAGGGGAAACTTTATTGACACATTCCTGGGGTCAGATACATCACATGATCACACTGACAGAACCACAGGCACATAGACACAGGCAACAGAGCATGCACAATGTCGGCACTAGTACAGTGTATATCCACCTTTCGCAGCAATGCAGGCTGCTATTCTCCCATGGAGACGATCGTAGAGATGCTGGATGTAGTCCTGTGGAACGGCTTGCCATGCCATTTCCACCTGGCGCCTCAGTTGGACCAGCGTTCGTGCTGGACGTGCAGACCGCGTGAGACGACGCTTCATCCAGTCCCAAACATGCTCAATGGGGGACAGATCCGGAGATCTTGCTGGCCAGGGTAGTTGACTTACACCTTCTAGAGCACGTTGGGTGGCACGGGATACATGCGGACGTGCATTGTCCTGTTGGAACAGCAAGTTCCCTTGCCGGTCTAGGAATGGTAGAACGATGGGTTCGATGACGGTTTGGATGTACCGTGCACTATTCAGTGTCCCCTCGACGATCACCAGTGGTGTACGGCCAGTGTAGGAGATCGCTCCCCACACCATGATGCCGGGTGTTGGCCCTGTGTGCCTCGGTCGTATGCAGTCCTGATTGTGGCGCTCACCTGCACGGCGCCAAACACGCATACGACCATCATTGGCACCAAGGCAGAAGCGACTCTCATCGATGAAGACGACACGTCTCCATTCGTCCCTCCATTCACGCCTGTCGCGACACCACTGGAGGCGGGCTGCACGATGTTGGGGCGTGAGCGGAAGACGGCCTAACGGTGTGCGGGACCGTAGCCCAGCTTCATGGAGACGGTTGCGAATGGTCCTCACCGATACCCCTGGAGCAACAGTGTCCTTAATTTGCTGGGAAGTGGCGGTGCGGTCCCCTACAGCACTGCATAGGATCCTACGGTCTTGGCGTGCATCCGTGCGTCGCTGCGGTCCGGTCCCAGGTCGACGGGCACGTGCACCTTCCGCCGACCACTGGCGACAACATCGATGTACTGTGGAGACCTCACGCCCCACGTGTTGAGCAATTCGGCGGTACGTCCACCCGGCCTCCCGCATGCCCACTATACGCCCTCGCTCAAAGTCCGTCAACTGCACATACGGTTCACGTCCACGCTGTCGCGGCATGCTACCAGTGTTAAAGACTGTGATGGAGCTCCGTATGCCACGGCAAACTGGCTGACACTGACGGCGGCGGTGCACAAATGCTGCGCAGCTAGCGCCATTCGACGGCCAACACCGCGGTTCCTGGTGTGTCCGCTGTGCCGTGCGTGTGATCATTGCTTGTACAGCCCTCTCGCAGTGTCCGGAGCAAGTATGGTGGGTCTGACACACCGGTGTCAATGTGTTCTTTTTTCCATTTCCAGGAGTGTATCTTACAAAGGCATATCACGATCTTCTCATAAGGAAACATAATTCGAATAAGATGTCTGAATGAGAAATCAGATGTATTAAAACTCCACCCGAACAGGCCATGAAGGCCCAAGGGTACGACCGGACGCCATGTCTTCCTCAGACCACAGGCGTCACTGGATGCGGATATGGAGGGCATGTTGTCAGCATACCACTCTCCCGGCCGTATGTCAGTTTACGAGACCGGAGCCGCTACTTCTCCATCAAGTAGCTCCTCATTTTGCCTCATAAAGGCAGAGTGCATCCCACTTGCCAACAGCGCTCGGCATCCAAGAGCAAGCCCAGCCCGACACCGCTTAACTCTGGTGATCTGACGGTACCCGGTGTTACCACTGCGGAAAAGCCGTTGGCAATCAGATGTATTACGTATCCTTGTATACCGAATGTAGATGGAGTTACAACTACCCACATTTTGCAACACACAGTGTAGGGAAGCAGCCTACTCACGCTGTAATAAATTCACATCAGTTTCCATTGTGTGCCAGCTAGTCTGCTGTAACTAGCTCTGACGTCATAAATGTTGCGCAATACCTTAAAAATCAAGCAAATGACTTAAAACTTTTCTAGCATGTGAGGAATAATACTAAATTAATGTGTGTTAAATATCAGTTCGATAACTTCAGCCATTTTTGAAATTTGGACGTTTTTCTGAAAAAATCATTGGCGCAACAGAAAAGAGCTAGAGACTTCAAAATTTATATTTAGATTCATCTTTCATAATGATTTAATAAAAACAGTACTTTGGATTTCACAGATTAAGACTTTAGGGGAAATTCATGATTTTCTGGTTTTCGTCTCAAAACTGAAGGAAGCAAGATAGATTAAGTAGGCTAATAAATAAGGCTAGGATGTTTAGATTTAAATAGGTTGGAGGTCCGCTATGACTATGAAGATGTGAAAAGTTTCTTTTGAATACCTATAAAATTATAGCGATAGCGGATCTCAAAAGGGCCAGTTCAGAGCTCATCTGCTGCGTGCAGCGTAATTTAATTAATTCTCTCGCCCAAAATAGTTAACTTAGCCACGTCAAAATTTTATTATCAATACTTACCTGCGTGCTGAATGCACGTTTAAATTAAGAGCTTCATCGGCCATCAGCAAAAGAAGCTATAAATTATTATATAACTTGAAGTGGTGCGTTACTAGCCCAGCGGCTAGTCGGGAGAGCCGATTTGAACAGGCGTTCTCTTAGCCGTCCGCACCGCGGCTATATATATAAGAGCGCTGCGCGAGGAAGGAAGGCCCCAGTTCTCTCCAGACGCTGAATAGCACGTCAGCTGTGTCGGGAGCCGCTTCGCTCGGAAGCACTGCTACAAACAGCCTCGGGTGCCGTATTAAGTTACTAGAGATGCGCGGAACCGTGAAAGCATTTCAAGTAAAGGATTAATTCTGAGATGATTTGCATTATCTAGCTTCAGTTTGCGTATTGTCGTATTTTCACGTGTCGTCGCGGGACAGACATTCTGCCAATTATTTAGCGTGGCGTTTGATGAAATATTCTCATCAAATTTTGGCGAGCATTCTTTTAACATTTAATTCAGACATTCATAGTTGCATCAGCGCATTAGACTCTGAACTGCTCTGTTAGTTAGGTTGTTGGGATACTTGTGTTGTTATCAGTGAATTTCCGAATATACTCAACTATTTTGGAAACTCGTTTTTGATTAGAAATCCCGAACAATCTCCTACTTCCTCAGAGCTATAAGCTGCAACTATAATTGTATTCTCAGATGAAGTGGGCACTAGGAACTCTCATTTCAGGCTCCACGTTTTGTTAAATCACTTTCTGGGTGCTAAAAAGTAAATAGAGAGCCAGTGTTGAGAACGGCGAAAGACAGCATTATCAACATTCTAAAAGCCTGATTCAACATTCAAACATTATGTATTGCAAGCAGATACACAGCAGCAATATATATTTTTACAACTCACTCGCCGCCCCACAACAGGAAAGCTAGGCCAGAGACCAAGTTCTTGATGTCTCTGCTGCTGTCGCAGTCTCGCCGTATACCAACATGATCCGAAAGAACAGACACAATTTTTATGATTCAGTAGCCGTATACATAGAACGAAAGTGAAATTTTCGCATATCAGGTGCATCCTGGCATTGCATTAAATGCGAGGGCGACATGTCAAAATATCTGCCAGACTGGGACTCAAACTCGGATTCTCCACTACTCTAGAACAGTTGCCTTAAATGCCTTGGCCATCCGAGCATACATCCCATCCAGGCCAAATTCCCATGTGCACACTGCAGATGTAGTTAGTGCCCTCCGTCCACTATCGCCCATTTGCTCGCAGCTATTCAGCTGAGCCCCAGCAAGGATATGTGCAAAAGAACAAACACCACACATATAAATATATACTTATATGAGCTTTGACGGCGAAATGATATCTTCTGTGCAGATGCATTCACTCTTCCGAACGCTTGCAGGGCTTCAAGCCAAGAATATCTTCTGTCTTTGGTGATGATAATGATGATGATGATGATGATGATGTTTGAGCCCGCATCTCGTGGTCGTGCGGTAGCTTTCTCGCTTCCCACGCCCGGGTTCGATTCCCGGCGGGGTCAGGGATTTTCTCTGCCTCGTGATGGCTGGGTGTTGTGTGCTGTCCTTAGGTTAGTTAGGTTTAAGTAGTTCTAAGTTCTAGGGGACTGATGACCATAGATGTTAAGTCCCATAAAAAAAATGATGATGTTTGGTTTCTGGGGCGCTCAACTGCGCGGTCATCAGCGTCTGGTTTGGTGGTGGTCGCAAGAAGGTATTGATGTCTAATAGTGATCCCACATAGGGAAGAAACTCTCTTGTCTCGTCCCTCTGCTCCCTGCTTTGCCACATCTAATATTTCCTTGAACGCTCTTGCACATCGGGCATCACTGAACCCATTTTGATGGAACAGTAGCTTCAGGTGTTGCGGTTCGGTTGGGAGGGTTTCCTTGTCACAGACGACGAGCGCCCTATGGAAAAGTGTGGCTTAGCACCGTATGCCTCTGTACCGGTGGTGGCACGTCATGGCATACAGGTACAGATCTGTCTGGGGCTGATAGATCCATAGTGAATGCAATCCTGGCTCCGCAGAAAAAAAAAGATTCTTGGCCACACTTTCTTCCAGCAATGAGCGCTTAAGAAGCTCAGAAGTCATTTTTATTATTCTCGACATTGAGTCACTTGGGAGCTTCCAGTAAGTGTCTCCATCAGGTAGTTCACATATCTTCGTGTTGCAATCCATTTGTTCCGTAATTATGGCTGTTTTTCACTTTTCAACAGGAAGAAATACAGTGCTCTCATTACTGTGTTATATGCGCTGGCCATTGCGCTCAGCCCTGGTCACGTTCAGTGCAGATGATCAAGAAGCTTCTCCCTCAGGTATCATGGCCAACTAGTGTTTTACCTAACGTCCACAAGAATGGGATGCCCTTCCGGCTCATCGTATCCAAAAATGGTTCACCAGTGCACAAACTGGGAAGCACTTGGTCACTCTCCTTGCTCCACATGTGGATCACTGCACACATCATATAAGAGCTCATTGGATTTTATGAGCAGAATTAGAAATGGTCTAGCTTTTTAGGCACACTCTTACATCATCTTCCTTTTCATACAGTGGTCAGTACTACTATCACATTTGCGACTGTCGAGCCTAAAATCATCAAGGCTCATGATCGAGGACACTCCGCAAACACTGCCAAACGACGACATCAAGGTAACTCTGTATGAATTAGTATTTGCTGCAACAGTAGTAGACGGAACGAAGACGCGTGGCACACAGAGTAGAATTCCGCTAGCCGTTGCCATTCTGCCAGACACAGAGCAGCACAGAAAGTTCTATGAACTGACCAGACTCTGTGTGTACTGGTAGTTTCAGTACAATCACTATGTTCCGGAAGAGGATCACCCCAACTTGCGATGCAAGGACTGTACCATGTCGCTACGCACTGCACAATGCCGTGGCGATGTGTCAAATGTGCTGGAGAACACGACGGTCGGAACTGTGAAGTGTCAGAACTTAAAAAAGTAAACTGCTGCCATTGCAGAGGTCAACATCCCGCCAGTTATAGAAGATGTATTGTACATAAAAATGTCAGCAGACGGCAGAGAGGACACCCAGCGCTCGGGAAGAAGAATTCCACGTGCAGTCCAACGACTGGCAAAAATCCACCACCCACAGTCCAACTGCGAACGCAAGAAATACCACCGACATCGCTCATAAAAAGGCGTACAATATACGATTGAAAGTCTTCATTGTCAGTGACCTGAATGCAAAAAACCCACAGTGGAATTCTCTAACGACCACCAGAAATGGACGGATACTACTTCGAGCCATTGAAAGAGCACATGCATTAGTGCGTGGACCTGACGGGCCGCCGGCCGGAGTGGCCGAGCGATTCTAGGCGCTACAATCTGGAACCGCGTGACCGCTACGGTCGCAGGTTCGAATCCTGTCTCGGGCATGAATGTGTGTGATGTTCAAAATAGTTCAAATGGCTCTGAGCACTATGGGACTTAACTTCTGAGGTCATCAGTCCCCTAGAACTTAGAACTACTTAAACCTAACTAACCTAAGGACATCACATACAACCATGCCCGAGGCAGGATTCGAATCTGCGACGGTAGCGGTCGCGCGGTTCCACACTGTAGCGCCTGGAACCTCTCGGCCACCCCGGCCGGCTGTGTGTGATGCCCTTAGGTTAGTTAGGTTTAAGTAGTTCTAAGTCTAGGGGACTGATGACCACAGCAGTTAAGTCCCATAGTGCTGCTCAGAGCCATTTGAACCATTTTGAACCTAACGGGCCTGCATATACCCATACGACAGAGGTGCACCTGACATCATTGTTAAACACATTCCAGGACCCGTCACCCACTGGGTACGCAACCTGCTCTGAATGCAAGACGACTCAACACCAGTAAAAGTAACTCGAATGAATACAGACGACTAGTTCAGAGGATTTTACGAGACGTGCAAGTCCAGGTAAAAGTCGACATCGACACACAATGATAAAATCTTCTCAGGTGATCATATGAGTCTTGCCGCCAACATTTCAAAGAGTTTCGTACCTATCCTCTTTACCTCAAGAATCTTATTTCAAGGAAGTATCTCATTTCACGGAAATCATTACCGAAGTCCTGCATTCATCAGGTCCAGTAATCGCACTGAGGAGATAAGGAAGACGCCAAGAACACCTGCCACAGGACATAAAAGACCCGACAGATAAGGTCGCCGGTTTCGACCAGAGTAGAAGGGTACAGTGCAACCTCAACAGAATCCGCACTGGACAAGGAACGTGCAGTAAATCACTGTTCCAATCGGGAATGGCCGAAAATCATTCATGTGGAAAGTGTGAAGCCAGAGAACAAACAATCTTCCACATATCCTTGGAATGCCTAAATATCCACTTTGAAGGGTCGCTGCACGTGCAGCACTGGATTGATAAAAACACCGTAACCTGTGTGCGTGATATATTTGCACCCCTTCTTTAAATTTAATTTTTTTTCTTTTTATCCATATTTTACCATGTTTGTACAATCCCTGTTCGTCTGTATGTTACTGGTTGAAAAACTGCAACCAGTGTTCATGATATATTTGTATTCATTTTAAACTTATTTTTCTCTTTTTATACATATTCAACATGTTTACACAATTCTTGTTCGCCTATATGTTATGCACATGTTACTCAAGCAGCAATGTGTAATGTTCAGACGAAAATAAATAAATATGGACCTCATAATAAGACTAATGCAATAGGTGACGTATTCCAAACCAACTTTCAGCCTATGGAGGAAGACACCAATCATCAGCGCATTCAGGTGGAGGAGGGACGGCTTCTCGTCTTTCTGGCGGCAGAAGACCCACCTGAAGACGACACAGCAGCCATCACAACAGAAGAAGTACGGCACAGTATTAAGCATCTGCCTAACAGAAAAGCACCACGCCATGACCGCATCAACTCAGTAGTGCTCAAAGCACTCTCACATGAAACCTACCACTATACCACGCAGATCTACAACAAAATTCTACGCCAGAAGATTTTTCCTCGGTACTGGAAACACCATCGTCAGCCTTGTGCCAAAATCAGGGAACAATCGGACTGATCCCTAAAACTAGAGGTCCATCAGCCTTCCCCGACAATGAGAAACGTTTTCGAAAGGATTCTCCTAAGACGAGTCGGACGATATTTCCGAGTAGAAGACATCCTGCCTCGATAACTGTTTGGATTCCAGAGGGTGCATTCAACACCAAAATAGCTGCAGTGAGTAGTCGAAGAGACCACCTCGGCCATCTATAAGGGGCACTGCAATATAGTACTTCTCGATATTTCCAGAGAATTTGACAGCATCTGGCATATGAGCTATTATATAAACTCTACACTTTCAATCTGCCTGGACCTGTGGTGAAGTGGCTATCAAGTTACCTGCAAGGAAGAACTTTCACTGTGCGTATCAGAGAAGACTTATCTACGGGAAGAGAAATAAGGGAAGGAATATCCCAGGTGATCGTAATAGGCCCTGTCCTGTATAACGTATATACTGCGGATCTCCCAACTTCACCTCGAGTTGGCAGGCACGTTTATGCAGATGACACTGCATTTGTCACCAGAATTAGATGGCCAGCCACTATCCCAAATGTCTTCAAGATGCCTGCCGTACGTTAGTGCAATAGGCAGCCAACTGGCGCACCAATTTCAATGCCAATAAGAGCAAAGCTATCATCATCGCCAAAAGATGCCCACTGCTCATGGATGAGATCACGCACTACCACACCACGTTATGTAGGAATTCTTCTAGATCTAAAACTCACTTGGAAACAGCACGTCGAAGAAATGAGACAGAAGGTGTCCCAAACCGTGAATGCACTAAATTCCCTCCTTAAAGAGAACTCGAGTTTATTTGTGGATTGAGAATCTGTAGAAGCTATGTTCAAGGCATAATGGACTACGCCTGTTCGGTCTGGGGCCTGGCATCGGTTAATCACGCCGAAAGACTTCAAAAACAACAAAATATCGACCTTTGACGAATCTATCATTTTCCGACAGACTTTCCATCTAGGTACCTGCACGGAGCTGCAGAGGAAAAGCTGCTCATTGAGAGGATAAAGGGCCATTCTGAGAAGCTGTTCAGCAGGCCAGACGTTCATTCCACATTGCAATGGCCAAGGAGTGCTTGGTTGAAAGCTCGTGGCATTTTGACCACCTTACGCATCTGGAAGCCTAAGAACGCTTTATTCGATATTAACGCTGTGGAACTCTGCACTCTCACAAAGCAAATTCTGTTTGCAGAAATGTTTGTGTGTCTTCTTGGCAGAGGTCTATAATATCGACAGGACAATTTTTACGCAATATTTCAAATAACATTTCATCTTCAGGGCTTTTCCATTACAGAGTGGAAAACTGAGATCAATTCCAGACGCACCTGTGCTCTACAGGGTGTTAACTTAAATGTTTTCCGCTATGAGTCGTTTGTGTACGTCATGTTTTCCGTGTCGTTCCGCAATAGTGTAGCCGTCAAATTGTTGCCAAGATGTAATGGTTTTCCGCGAATTTTGATATGGAATGGAAATGATTTCACACAATCGTTCATCACTGAAAGAAACGATGGAGCGAGGTGGTTTTTCGCCAGCGGGACTTACTTAAGCTATCTCAGTTCTGATAAGGAGCTAAATGTGTCGTGGAGACCGAGACAGTTCGGCGCCAGTAATTTGCAACGTACTGCCCAGTACATAAAGGCTGTGATTCGTTATGGAGCTCCATGTCGTAAGAGACGTCGAACATGCATGATTGTACGAAAGAAAATCAGTATGTATACTGGCATCCAGTCTGCATAAAAACATGAGTTCATTGAGCCAGTGGTAAAAATTTACAGTTTCTGCGATAAAAATATTATGAGATGATGGTGTACAGGCCTTACGGAGAACAAAACAAACGCGCACGCACACACACATACACACATACACACAAACACACACACGCACACACACACACACACACACACACACACACACAGAGAGAGAGAGAGAGAGAGAGAGAGACAGGCAAGCGTGCTTGCGTTTATAGGACTGTTCACTGAAGCTCGAACCTGACCAACAGTAGCTATTCGTCATTTATAATTTGTGGGAGGTTGTTGGAAATATCTTGTGTCGGTAACGTTTGTATATTCTGGAATATTCGATGTTTAGGCAGCCATGTTTAGCAGTAGGCAGCCAACTGGTGTCCTAGTTTCAGTGCCAATAAGAGCAAAGCTATCATCACCACCAAAAGATGTCCACCTCAAACGGGTGACATCGGGCACCACGACTCCACGTAATCTAGGAGTTCTCCTAGACGTAAAACTCACAAAGCCCTGAATGCACTATATTCCCTCCTTAAAGCCAGTTCACACTGTCCGTCACGTCTCGCCACTCAAGTCAATTCAAGTCACGTGATCATAACTCGCATTGTTGTCCTCAACTGTTCTTTTCGCGGGAAGCCGGCCGAAGTGGCCGTGCGGTTCTAGGCGCTGCAGTCTGGAACCGCAAGACCGCTACGGTCGCACGTTCGAATCCTGCCTCGGGCGTGGAAGTGTGTGATGTCCTTAGGCTAGTTAGGTTTAATTAGTTCTAAGTTCTAGGGGACTAATGACCTCAGAAGTTGAGTCCCATAGTGCGCAGAGCCATTTTTTTCGCGGGAATTGCGATCCTCGCAAGATGCTTTTCAATTGTTTTTACGTGCGATGTGCACAAACACAACGCGGTGTCTTATATATGTGGATGCTGGAGTCCACATTTGCACGAAAATGACATTTATTGGGCTCGGATGGTTTGCAGCTTCCAGGGATAGCTTGTATATTAAAGAAGGGAGACAGAAGTGCAAAACAATAAAAAGAAAGTCCATTAGTCAAAAAAATGCCACTACGTGGTACAGAAGGGGAATTTCACACGTTATACAAAGAGTTTGAGGAAGAGGAATTTGAATTTTATATTTTGGAAAGTGTAAGCATCAATTTTTTTCATTTGTTACGTCGAACTGCACCCAGAATTACTAAAAGGAAAGCAGCGTTACGAACTGCCATAACAACCCCTGAAAATTTGGTTTAAGGTTAACTTTAGTTGCTAATCCAATGTAAATTTTTGTGCATTAGTCATATCTCCCTCAATGCCTTTCTCTTCAACATATATAGGTTTTCTTTACATGTTGTGTTTGGCTTTTAGTAGTTCAAGTGCCTTACTTGTACTGATGGCCAACTAATCAGTCTGATTCCACCCACAGTACTTTTTCACTTCAAGTTGCAGCCATGTTGCAATCCATTTCATTGTAAAATATTAAATATCGTACCAGTATCAATAAAAATCCACTTTATAAAAGTAGTAGAGAGCAATTAATATACTACGCTAATGTCGTACAATTCAGACTGCTGTCTCACTACCTCAATTAATCTGTCGTCATTTATTATAAATTTTAGCAAAAGAAATAACGAAATGAAACAATTTATAGCAAATAACGACGAACTAACAACTGATATCAACCACGAAAACCACGACGAAAATAAATATGGAATTCTGCACACGGCAGTATATCGGGAGGAAATGAGTTTGTGGGTCACTTGATCAGCAACGGAAGGATGACGTCAGCCGTCAACACTTCCCTCCAGAAAAAGGGTGCCGTGACGTGACACGACGTGACGGATCGGGCACTTTACCTGTGGTCTGCGGGCTGAGAATCTGTAGGAGCTTTGTTCGACTGGTAATGGGACTGTGCCTGTCCGGTCTGAGACTTGGTAGCGGCTAATCACGTCGGAAGACTTCAAAAACAACAAAATGTCGACCTTCGACGAATCTATCATCCAAGTACCTCCACCGAGCTGCAGAGGAAAAGCTGCTCATTGAGAGAATAAAGGACCATACCTAGAAGTTGTTCAGCAGACCAGACCTTCATACAACCTGTTGATTCGACGCCTTGGACGCCAAAACGAGGATGCTCCATCCAGGAGGTAGTTCTGTTCTGGCTGTTCGTTGGTGTCAGCAATAAACGTTATTTCAGTTCTAAGTGTTGAACTTCAATGACGACCCTGATTTCGGATATGGACTTGATTGTGGCTACGGCATGACATTGTTTGGTGGAGACCCTGAGTACTTCAAAACATTTACATCACTGTGGCTCCAATTAGGCAACGTAAAAGCCGTCGCCTACACAGACAGGAGCTAGGATACAAGCAGTAGATCGTTTCTAAGATACATATATTCAAGAGATAGATGAATTCCAGAACAACAGTAAATCATCTGCACACAAGGCATCCATCAGTGTTTTCCGGAGATGCTGGTCAGGATGTGACAAAATGGCTCAAACGATTCGACAGAATCGCCTAATACAATGGGTGGGATTACATGATTGTGTTTGGAAAATGTGTACCTTTACTTGGATGACATAGCTCAAAAGTGATTCGAGAACAACGAAAGGAGCTCAATAGCTGGTATAATACCCAGGCTGAACTGAAGAAAATGTCTGGCGACAATAAGTTGCAAGCCGTTTATCGGAAGAACAATTGAAGAACAGGACCCAACGTCATAGGGAAACAGCACAGTACTGTATACAGGATGTTTTGGCCATATGTCACTTTCTGAACCCAAATAAGACAGAAGCTGACAAAATCTCATACTTGATCTGGTAAAGGACGTCACAACAACCGAGGAACTAAGCACATGGTGCCACCACATCGAAAAAAATGCAACAGAAGAGAATGGGGCAAAAGAAGTATGACAGATTCCCACTTGTGGTCTGTATGATAATTGTGGAAGACTAACATGATCCTACCCCTCTTATACGCCGGGTAGTGAGAGAAGACAGACAGAACCTTGTGGCAACTAAAACTGTCAGACCGAGTAAGTAAGAGATAGCAGCCATGAATGTCGATCTCATACTTCAGAAGGTAATACAGAATACTGAAGAAGAGGTGTGTCAGTCTTTAGCACCAATCTCTGCCACTAGCTGAACGAACCATGAAGAAAGGACATGGCCAACTCTGACTTATGTCGCCAACGTCAACTGACCATCCAGCATCTGACCAATGCAATTGCACCCAACTCCTCTGTTAAGTACAATGCCCCAAGGATGAATCAGACATTTGGAGGTCAGAGGTGAACACGCTAGTGTGTTCCACTGTGGATGCCTAAAAACAGTGTACCGAACTGCAGACAAAGAGGGCGAGGTTTTGACGGCTAGTGCACCACCCGGCGTGAACCATCACAGCATGTTCTTTGTACGTCAGTCAACATCAGACAATTACAGTCGACCTGAGGGATGAAGCCCACCGGCGTACCCTTGATGAGGTCGCTCCCCAACACACCATAGTCATTCCCTGCTGTCATACAGAGGTACCAGTCATTCGAGTAACTTCCGACTTCAGGAAATGTAAGCAAGGCGACTGTCTATGTAGATGAGACCGACACAGATCCAAATCCTCTATGGACCAGAGTCACCAAGGTTCCAGGAACCCTACTAATATCATGATCGACAGCCATCTCGTACAGGTGCAAGTTGACTCAGGGACTTCCTTTTCTGTAATGTCAGGTGCTTATCATCGTCAGCTAAATAAGAATATGCTCTGTGATAGGAAACTGATTTGGCTGAAAGTCGTAAATGGGAAGTACATCAGTAGGTAGGGGCTGCAGGTTCTGGTACCAAATGCATTGTTGCCAGATTTCTGCTTCCCCATCCCTCTATGGTGTCAAGAATTATTGCCAGATTTCTCCTAATAAGCCAATTACCTTATAGATGAAATGGTGGAAAATTAAAAAAGTGGAGGGAAATTTTGAAAAAAAATTGTGGGAAATTCAAAATAGCCTAGTTGTGCTAGAGGATTTTCCCCCATTCCTATGATGTCACTGTAGAAGGAAGGCTGTTGTCTTAAGTATAAATTGGCGAGAAATTCTAAAATCCAAGATGGGATATTGTCATATTGGTGTGAAAGTCAAAATTTCAAGGGGACGATCCAAGATGGTGATCTTTGGATACTGTCTCAGGCTCTACGACACCAGAATCCAAGGTGTTGGCCCAAGATGGTTCCCCATGCAGGTCCAAGCCTGCCTGCCATTCACAGCGAGGACCAAACATGTTTGTTGCCCTTGAAAGTCCAAAACTGTATGCTAAGCAAAGGATGCCAGTCTGAGCCTGTTGGTTACATAAATAGGTTTAGACCCTACAGTTAGTAAACAGTCTGAACTTGCCTGTTGACCTGCATTGTGCTATCTGTCAGAGGATCAGAATGGAGTTCAATATGCAGCAACAAGTATCTTTGATCATTTGCCCACTAAATAATATGTCTGACACACAGCAAAGCAGATTTTAAAACTAACCTAAAATCATTTCTCCTGGACAACTGCTTCTCTCCATGGACGAATTTCTGTTTAAAAACTGGTAGCTACAAGAAGAAAAAGAAAGTCTTGTAAGTACGGTTGTATGAGCAGTACTAAAATAAATAACGTGTTTATTAATGTTACCTCACTTATCACATATACACATCCTGTAAACTGACTCGCTTCATATTATTTCAAGGAAGGAATCGTTCAAATGATCTATGGAACATGTAACTAACTAAGTAAGTAACCTACTTTCAGTTCAGTTTAACTCAATTCCAGTTGAATTCAACTGAATTAAATTCTGGGACAAAGGGCATTGTCTTTCAAGATCACCCCCTTTCCCTCTACCAGTTGAAATTAAATTAAATTAAATCAATTCAATTCAAAATCAGAGCCAACTTTTCCTAAGCTTAAAAATGTTGCTCACCCAGCTGTCCAAAGTTTAAGCAATTCCTCTCTGATGTCAGTCTAAGTTTGGATCTGTCCACTTGTGCTGTGCTGTGCTGGGAAAGAATAGAAATGTTTATGTCTTTAATGTTACATTAGGGAAAAGCCCTCTATGCCATGAACCTCCATGGCTGCAAAGTTCACTGTCAGCCGTGAGCTGACTTGCAAGCCAGTGATGGGCCAGAGAGCTTGGAGACCACCACTAAGCCCATGTGCACCACTGTCAATGAGCCAAGGTAGATAGCCGCCGATACGTGTTACATCCCCATCGGTCAGTGACATGTAAGTGCACACAGATGCATGTTACTGATTCTACAGTATAACAAAAAGTGGAAGATAGAAGTTCCAGCTACCATCACGAATATGCTGTTGTGATGATGCTACACGTCCTCTAACATCACAATAGTAGGAGGGCAAGGCGGTTTCTACCCCAAAGTACCGTTATCGAAAATGGCACAAGGGCGGCGTCACCCCAAGGGCGGTTTCTACCCCAAAATGCCGTTATCCAAGATGGCGGCCGTGACACAAATACGTGACGTCACGTGTTGTCAGCTGATGACGGGTGACATCATTCAAGATGGCGGGAAGTTTGAATTTTTGGAGGGAAGGCTACCTCCACTAACCTTAGAAAATGACGAGAAAGAAAGGGCACTTGGGTTACCTCCACTAACCCAAGTCACCCGAGCGCCACTTCTTCTTAGGAACTGGCTGGAAGTTTGAATTTTGGCAGGAAAAGGAAGGGCACTTGGGCTACCTCCACTAACCTAAGTCACCCAACTTCCACCTTTTCCTAGGAACTGATGGGAAGTTTGAATTTTGACGGGAAGATAGGTCAATTGGGCTACCTCTACTAATGTAAGAAAATGGCGGGAAAGAAAGGGCACTTGGGCTACCTCCTCTAACATAAGTCACCTCTTCCAAGGAACTGGACATAAGTCTTTATTTAAACAATTAGAACGAGTACCGCCATCAAGCGTGTTCCCCATCCTCTTGGAAAATGGGTGTGAATTTTGATCTAAGAGCTTACTCCTGCAGCTGAGGTGAGTTAGTATGGTGTCGTCCCCACTAGAGGCTGCTCATTCAATTCGAATATAATTTTTATATATTTGTTTAAATTTGCTTAAATTTATATAAATTTGATTAAATTTGTTAAAATTTATTATCTACTTAAAGCATTAGTGTCATGTTACCGCCACAAGAGGCTGAGATTTAGGTGGTCCGTGTTTTAATAGCTGTATTACATGCACTCATTTAGCTCTACACAATAGTTTTTATTTAAACAATTAGAGGCAGTACCACCATCAAGTATGTTCGCCATCGTCTTGGAAAATGGACGTTAATTTTGCTCTAAGAGCTTAATCTTGCAGCTGACAGGAGTTAAAATTGTGTTGCCCCCACTAGAGACTGCTCATTCAATTCGAATACAATTTGTTTAAATTTATTATCTACCTACAGTAAAAGCGACTTAGTTCGATTTTACCACAAGAGGCTGAGATATTAGTGCTTATTGAGCTGTCGGTGTTCATATAGGTAAGAAAAGGGATTCGCTACGATTTCAAATACCTAGTTTCAACTAATTTTCAAGGTCATCCAACCACTTTTCCTGCATACGTTGAGGGACGGATATCACCCAGTTTATTTATTAAGCTGATGCAAAACACCCTGCCAGCGGTCTGGAGGGGGGAAAATTGGTGTGAAAAAGGAATCAGCCGGTTCTGGGCTGTTGGAGAGAGGTAGGAGTGTACTTTATTTATTTTTTGAACAATTTATTTGGCCACAGATTTCACCTAATTTATTTATTTACTACGCTGATGCAAAAAAACACACCCTGACATGCTTGGAGTTACAATATACAGTTTACAGATCTGGAAACTACTCCTAAATAATGCATTATGGTGATTTGCAGAGACACAACCAACTCGTAAATTACTAAAATAATCCAGTACACACCATGTAGACGTGAAAACTACTCGTAGATCACTGAAATAATGCATTCAAACACGTTCACAACACTTAAACTCCCGAAAATAATTCAATCCACAAACACTCGCAATTTTCAGCCATTCGAACCCTGATTCTACTGAATGGAAAGCCTAAGTCCACTCTTTAACACATGGAAACTGTCCACATGCGGTAGAGGAAGGTGAAGTTAGTGTACTTTATTCATTTTACTTGGGAAACTGACTCAATTATCCATCCTAATTACTTAATTAATCAGAAAAATCGGTCCTAATTTCACAACTATATGCATAGCGCTGCACAAGAATGGCTTAAATTCGCGAAAATTAACTATACTATACAACTTGTGTTATCCTGCTGGGAAAAAAAAGCAATACCACACGAAACGTATGCAAATATCTATCCCAATTACGTAATTAATCACTACGTTCCGCCCTAATTACTCAACTATATGCATAGCACTGCACAAGAACGGCAACACTCCCCAAAAACTGACAACTAGTCTTATCCTGCTGGGAAAAAGAAAATTATTCCACTCGAAACCAGCGACAGAAACACTCAAACTCTACCCTACACCTACAAGCTAGGGGGAGAAACGTTCAACTGATTAGATCCTGGTGTTGAACAGAGATGAGTTTAAAAAAAGTGTATTACCTGCAAGCATATAGCATCTACCCCTTTCTGACGTCAGAGTTCACTACACACGCCTACTAAAAAAAAATCGCCCTAACCGAAGCCAATACACGCTATCACAGCTGATGGAAAAAAAGTATCACAATACTGGGGGGAAATCGTCGTCCTATAAAGACTGCGTTGTCATCCATATACAATCACAAACTACGAGATGGAACTACTACACCGACAACCTCGCGGCCCGTGCGGCCCCCAGCCGATAGCATCGCCGAAATTCCTCGCGGCGCCAAGGCGAAAATCCCGCTTTCCCCCCAAATGCATCCTGTTCGTCTACAAGTATACTGACGCAGCCGTCCCTAATGTCTACGAAACACCGCTGTCGCAGGCCCGCAACGCCTCTTCCGACCATAATAAATGTCCTCTTTGCACGAAAATAGACGAAGTTCAGTTTGATTTAATTTTATGAGCAAAATCGGTATAGTTTTTTCACGTTCGACTGAGAAACTTGTCACGTCTGCGAAGACATTTACGTTGAAACCTACATTTCCACTCGCGAATACAGATATCGGTGATTTAGCAGATTCCAAATCACCCCCCTATGATTTACAAAGTCAAATGATGTCTTTCTCATATCTAGAGAACCGGCAAACGTGTCTTCCACATGCTGGAGGCATACACCACAGTTGATCTCCTCTCAACTAAGTAAAGAAGTCAAATGCGAAGAAGCAGTCGACCGAACAATTTACATGATAAGGGAATAATGGCCCAGCGCAACACGCGTCCACATTGAATCTTGTCAAATTTCCAATTGATCACGAAAGCTGTCCAACACACACTAAGTATCAGTTCGCTATTCGGTCGTCTAGAGGACTACACGGTTACGTCAACTACATTCACGCTTTGCAACAGACCTCTCCATTCGGACAGTCCCCGTCGTTGACGGGAAACGTGAATACGTGAATCATTCCCACCACAGGCTACACATAGACAGCATCATCATACAAAATCGAACACACACACACACATATATATATATATATATATATATATATATATATATATATATATATGTGTGTGTGTGTGTGTGTGTGTGTGTGTGTGTGTATACAGGGTGTTACAAAAAGGTACGGCCAAACTTTCAGGAAACATTACTCACACACAAAGAAAGAAAATATGTTATGTGAACATATGTCCGGAAAGGCTTAATTTCCATGTTAGAGCTCATTTTATTACTTCTCTTCAAATCACATTAATCATGGAATGGAAACACACAGCAACAGAACGTACCAGCGTGACTTCAAACACTTTGTTACAGGAAATGTTCAAAATGTCCTCCGTTAGCGAGGATACATGCATCCACCCTCCGTCGCATGGAATCCCTGATGCGCTGATGCAGCCCTGGAGAATGGCGTATTGTATCACAGCCGTCCACAATACGAGCACGAAGAGTCTCTACATTCCGTACCGGGGTTGCATAGACAAGAGCTTTCAAATGCCCCCATAAATGAAAGTCAAGAGGGTTGAGGTCAGGAGAGCGTGGAGGCCATGGAATTGGTCCCCCGGTACCAATCCATCGGTCACCGATTCTGTTGTTGAGAAGCGTACGAACACTTCGACTGAAATGTGCAGGAGCTTCATCGTGCATGAACCACATGTTGTGTCGTACTTGTAAAGGCACATGTTCTAGCAGCACATGTAGAGTATCCCGTATGAAATCATGATAACGTGCTCCATTGAGCGTAGGTGGAAGAACATGGGGCCCAATCAAGACATCACCAACAATGCCTGCCCAAACGTTCACAGAAAATCTGTGCTGATGACGTGATTGCACAATTGCGTGCGGATTCTCGTCAGCCCACACATGTTGATTGTGAAAATTTACAATTTTATCAGTACATGCTGACGAAACTAAAATGAGCTCTAACATGGAAATTAAGCGTTTCCGGACACATGTCCACATAACAACTTTTCTTTATTTGTGTGTGAGGAATGTTTCCTGAAAGTTTGGCCGTGCCTTTTTGTATATATCATCGCTATACTTACAATTAAAATATTACGATTGCGGTTTCAGTTGAATGACATTCGACAATGAGTGAAGTATCGGAAATACACTGTGCTGCCAGCTGTGTCTCTAGAAATAGAAATATTTGTACATTCTTATGACTTGACATACTCTTCCCTTTCCTGTCACAGTATTCCACGTCAAATCCATACCTTTCTTATGACTGGACGTAGTCAACTCCTTTACACATGTCGGAACACAAACACATACTTTATAAACCTTATTCTAATGGCGAACCTACCATAAGTATAATATGTCGTCAATAACTGATTGCTGACGATACGAAATAATACTGACTGAAAATCAACGATTGGTGGGCATGTCTCATAAGTTTTTCTTGCAAGTGATACCACTGTGTCTTAGAAAGATACGCGTAATCTTCTTACAAATTGTCAAATGTTAAAAAACACACAAGTACACTCCTGGAAATTGAAATAAGAACACCGTGAATTCATTGTCCCAGGAAGGGGAAACTTTATTGACACATTCCTGGGGTCAGATACATCACATGATCACACTGACAGAACCACAGGCACATAGACACAGGCAATAGAGCATGCACAATGTCGGCACTAGTACAGTGTATATCCCCCTTTCGCAGCAATGCAGGCTGCTATTCTCCCATGGAGACGATCGTAGAGATGCTGGATGTAGTCCTGTGGAACGGCTTGCCATGCCATTTCCACCTGGCGCCTCAGTTGGACCAGCGTTCGTGATGGACGTGCAGACCGCGTGAGACGACGCTTCATCCAGTCCCAAACATGCTCAATGGGGGACAGATCCGGAGATCTTGCTGGCCAGGGTAGTTGACTTACACCTTCTAGAGCACGTTGGGTGGCACGGGATACATGCGGACGTGCATTGTCCTGTTGGAACAGCAAGTTCCCTTGGCGGTCTAGGAATGGTAGAACGATGGGTTCGATGACGGTTTGGATGTACCGTGCACTATTCAGTGTCCCCTCGACGATCACCAGTGGTGTACGGCCAGTGTAGGAGATCGCTCCCCACACCATGATGCCGGGTGTTGGCCCTGTGTGCCTCGGTCGTATGCAGTCCTGATTGTGGCGCTCACGTGCACGGCGCCAAACACGCATACGACCATCATTGGCACCAAGGCAGAAGCGACTCTCATCGCTGAAGACGACACGTCTCCATTCGTCCCTCCATTCACGCCTGTCGCGACACCACTGGAGGCGGGCTGCACGATGTTGGGGCGTGAGCGGAAGACGGCCTAACGGTGTGCGGGACCGTAGCCCAGCTTCATGGAGACGGTTGCGAATGGTCCTCGCCGATACCCCAGGAGCAACAGTGTCCCTAATTTGCTGGGAAGTGGCGGTGCGGTCCCCTACGGCACTGCGTAGGATCCTACGGTCTTGGCGTGCATCCGTGCGTCGCTGCGGTCCGGTCCCAGGTCGACGGGCACGTGCACCTTCCGCCGACCACTGGCGACAACATCGATGTACTGTGGAGACCTCACGCCCCACGTGTTGAGCAATTCGGCGGTACGTCCACCCGGCCTCCCGCATGCCCACTATACGCCCTCGCTCAAAGTCCGTCAACTGCACATACGGTTCACGTCCACGCTGTCGCGGCATGCTACCAGTGTTAAAGACTGCTATGGAGCTCCGTATGCCACGGCAAACTGGCTGACACTGACGGCGGCGGTGCACAAATGCTGCGCAGCTAGCGCCATTCGACGGCCAACACCGCGGTTCCTGGTGTGTCCGCTGTGCCGTGCGTGTGACCATTGCTTGAACAGCCCTCTCGCAGTGTCCGGAGTAAGTATGGTGGGTCTGACACACCGGTGTCAATGTGTTCTTTTTTCCATTTCCAGGAGTGTATATTACCATCACAAGCGGTCTTGGTTCTGCAGGTACATACAAGTATCCATGTTAAAAGCTATACTCGCTTTATAAATCGAGGTACGACATTACCTCTGAATGAGGTGGTTTTTTGCCCTGACAAATACCATGACACTGAATATAGACGGTGATCGCTGGAGTATACTGGGATTTGGAATCAAGTCCTCCCAGTCAAGCACATACCTGCGTAGGATCCTATGGGGAAGTCCTTTATTGATTAGAGCCACTAGTGAATCGTATTTCTAGAACTCTCATATCTCGAAACGAGTCACCTTGCTCAAACCTATCTGCTACAATAAAATTCGAACCTCGTTTTAGGTAGCCCCCCCCATGCGTCTTGCAACTGCTGCCATTTCTTCAGCTTTACGCATGTGGTCGTTACAATTTAAGTCGGAACTGAGTAGGAGTCGGGGAAAACATATCCACCACCTTCTGCAGCCCATGTAGAAACAGGCTAAGCTGCATTACTGCGACACGACTGTTGTTTGACCATTCGATGGAAAAGGGAACTGCGAAAGGACAACGATTTCAGCTACTGCACTGTCGTGCGTTCCCAAACTACATACAAGTACTATAGATACACGTCCATTTACATCTATCTTCCCAACATGCTATCTTCGTTATTCTGTACCATCCAACAGAGAAAAATTACCAACTACAAAAGCTCCACTAACTTCATCTGAAAGAGAAGTCGATAAGATTTTTACCGCATCTCCCTCCTCCCATATATCGAAAACAAATACCACATGCATGCAGACATCAAGCACATATGACAATCGTATTAAATATACAGGTTTGATCAACAGCACAGACCAGGTTAAAGTTTCATCACCTATACTGTAGGAGGATGATCGTATCCCCGGGACTATACTGTAAGTCGCAGACTGGCCGAAGTGGCCGAACGGTTCTAGGCGCTTCAGTCTGGAACCGCGCGACCGCTACGGTCGCCGGTTCGAATCCTGCCTCGGGCATGGATGTGTGTGGTGTCCTTAGGTTAGTTAGGTTTAAGTAGTTCTAAGTTCTAGGGGACTGATGACCTCAGATGTTAAGTCCCATAGCGCTCAGAGCCATTTGCACCATTTTTTGTAAGTCGCAAGAGACGCGCCCTGTGACCCTGTGTCGTTGTTTGAAACATTGTTTTTTTTCTCCTCTAACACTCTTTGTACACCACCAAACATTTTGTTTTTGCGCCACGACTGCGAGATCTGTGTCAGGTTCTAAACTGACATTAACACGTTCTGATCCACGCTCTCTCACAGAAAACCAGACCTCGCACGGTGACGCGATTGACGTCAGCTGATGACGCGATTGACGTCATTCAAGATGGCTACCATGACGTCATCTGATGACGCGATTGACGCCATTCAAGATAGCGGGAAAGTGCCACGCCCCCCTGGCGGCAAGACTGAATTTGGGGGGAAGATAGATCAATTCGGCTACCTCTAGACGTCGCACGGTGTAAATAATGTTATTACTGCTGTTGCCATAACACACCACACACACTGGATAATTTAAAATAAAAGTCAGCTACAACATAAGGAAATTGGAAGACTTTTGCGGCGTGGGCGACAGTTTCCAAACTACAAACATTTAAACTCATCTGTCACAGTGACAGAATAGCTGATGGCTCTGCGTTCCGTTTCGACTGATTCCTCATATTGCAGTCATGTATGTGATCAGTGTTTTGGTGCTAGCCATCCCCAAAAGGTGCCACCCCTCCACAAAACTCCTTCTCCAACTCAAGCAAGCATTGTCAGTCAATCATTACGTGGTAACCAACAACATGCCAGTGGACAAAATGGTTCAAATGGCTCTGAGCACTATGGGACTTAACATCTGTGGTCATCAGTCCCCTAGAACTTAGAACTACTTAAACCTAACTAACCTAAGGACATCACACACATACATGCCCGAGGCAGGATTCGAACCTGCGACCGTAGCGGTCACGCAGTTCCAGACTGAAACGCCTAGAACCGCACGGCCACACCGGCCGGCTCCAGTGGACAGATGGGATGGAAAAGACACCACCAATGTAGTGAAATAATGAACATTACAGTTGACTGTGTGACCAATTCTAGCAATTTTACAGCAATTTCAACACAGACCAATGATGTGACAACAAGTGTCCCAATTTCAGTATCACAGCTAAACTACCCCTTCTCCACTTTGCGAGTATCATTGCGAATGTGGATAGATGACAGAGAAGTATGTCCATTCATTGCTAATTTTCGAACACATACATCATCATAGTATGTCAGACAGCGCTCTACATATATATAACACTTTCAGCACAGAGCTTAATTTATGAATTATCTCCATGCTGATGGGAGTCACAGAGCATTCGCAGTCTTAGGATAAAATTAGAGACTGAAAGACCCCCCCTCACACTGTCATTGACCAACCCGTGCTGCATCATCAGTACCTATTTAATTTTCAACCGACCAGAAGTAGACCACTACATTTCACGTCATGTGAATGGATGGCGCTTGCCAAGTTCTCGCCCATCCAAGTGCACAAGCTTTCTCGAGATGCATCCATGTCGAGGAGGTTATCACTCCTTATCGGTGTATAGTAACAGCTTTGAAAGTGTTGTGATGTAATAGCAGACGGTTAAGAAGAACCAGAAACGGGTGATTTTTATGCCCAATGGAGCTACAGACAGATGGAGAAAAAAAAAAAAAAAAACGGGCTATTATGTAAGATCTCATGTGTTTCCCACCTATCAGTCGTATGGAATGTAGTGCTGTTAATATTCCAGTGTAAGAAATATATTTCTAGCGCATTACATACCTCCTTCTTCCCGGTTTCTCTATGATGAACTATGTTATCTAACGGTAAAGCGAAATAACTACATTCTTAAAATATTGGCCCTGTGTGATACAGCGCAATATAGCTTTCCAGAGTTGTATAGCGTCCAATGGTCACATCTGATCACGGATCAGAAATCATACTATGTCTGCATCATCCCTATGTAAAATGATCGTTAATAACAGGGAATACGCATAGCAGCAGCGTCCAACATGAAAAAAGTCGACATCTTGGATATTCGGGAATCCAGCCGGATGTTCGCGTCGTTCTCGCACGATATTTCAACAGCGTGCCTCGCTGTCTTCTTCAGGTGCTACCTGAGACTGATCCTTGGGTCGATCGGGTCCAGTATTTATGCCTGGGAGGAGCTGGGCGTTCCCTAATCGGTCTGCGCCGGGTCGAGTGTTCCATCTGTGGTCCGCGCCCGCCAGACTCGGCTTCAATGGACCCCTCCAATCGCAGATGTTCCGACTGCCGTCGGCGCCATTTCTGGCCGTCCTCAACGGATGTGGTTATCATCTGAGGTGTGTCAGATCTGGTCTGAGATGTTGGGTACTCTATCTCCTGACTGTTACTATGATTTCCACTTCCGTTTCGTGCTGGGCGCTCCCTAATCGGTCCGCGCCGCGTCGTGTGTTCCGTCTGAGGTCCGCGCCCGCCAGACACGGCTACATTGTCCCTCTCTGGTCGCTGGTGTTCCCTCCGCCGTCCGCGCCCGGCCTGGCCGTCTTCTGAAGTCGAGTTCATGATCTGGGGTGTGTCAGATCTGGTCTCCAATGTCAGACACCTTGTCTCACGGCTGTTCTCTCGGTCTCCACTTCTATTTCTTGTAGAACCCCGGAGTGTCCTGCGTTGAGTTTTCACAAGCTCAAGCGCTGGATTCCAGGCAGTGCTGATTTGGTATCCCGAGTCACGGTTGATTAGATTGTCTGTGACCTTAATCTCAATGGCTTCTTTAATGACACTGTGCCAAAATCTTGAGGTCTGTGACACAATCTTGGTGTCATTGTAAGCCATTGAATGACCAAGTTCCAGACAATGCTCTGCTATGGCTGATTTAGTTGCCTGCCTGAGTCTGTTATGTCTCTGGTGTTCTTTACACCTGATGTTCACAGTTCTGGTGGTCTGGCCAATGTATGACATCCCACACTGGCATGGTATGTTGTAAATACCTGGCTTGCGTAGCCCCAGGTCATCTTTTACATTCCCCAGCATAGCCCCAATTTTGGTGGGTGGGCAAAATATGCTCTTGATGTCATATTTCTGGAGAATCCTGCTGATCTTGGCAGAGATAGGTCATGCATATGGCAGGTATGCCATCTTCTTTGCCTCTTCTGGTTCTTCTTCTTGCTTAGCAGGTTGAAGTGCCTTCTGGATATCTCTAGAGGAGTACCCATTCCTGCTGAACACTGATTGTAAGTGTTCTATTTCTGTGGCCAGACTATCAGGATCTGACAGAGTTTGTGCTCTGTGGACCAGTGTTTTGAGCACTCCATTCTTCTGTGCCGGATGGTGGCAACTGCTGGCTTGTAGGTATAAGTCAGTGTGCGTAGGTTTGCGGTACACACTGTGTCCAAATGTGCCATCTGCCTTTCTCTTCACCAGAACATCCAAGAATGGAAGTAGTCCATCCTTCTCCATTTCCATTGTGAACTGAATGTTCCGATGGCAAGAGTTCAGATGTAGCAGGAACTCATCTAACTTCTCTCTACCATGGGGCCAGATGACAAAGGTATCATCCACATACCGAAAAAAGCACTTGGGCTGATATGTGGCTGAGGAGAGTGCCTCCTCTTCAAACCTTTCCATAAATAGGTTGGTCACCACTGGTGATAGAGGGGTGCCCATAGCCACCCCTTCTGTTTGTTCATGAAATTGACCCCATATAGGAAGTATGTCGAGGTGAGTACATGCCTGAATAGATCAAGGAGAGCCCCATCGAACTTCTCTCCAATAAGCTCAAGTGAATCCTTCAGTGGTACTCGTGTGAAGAGAGACACCACATCGAAACTAACCATGATGTCTGTGTCTGTGATGTGTTGCTGGCCCAGTCGTTGCAGGAAATCCTCTGAGTTCCGGATGTGATGTGCACATTTACCCACATGTGGTGTCAACATCATCTTCAGGTATTTCACAGTAGGGTAAGTTGCTGCGCCAATATTGCTGACAATAGGTCGCAGTGGAACCCCATCCTTATGAACCTTGGGGAGTCCATAAAGTCTAGGTGGTGCTGGCGCTTTGGGACGCAGCTTCTTGATGAATTGTTCAGGCAGGCCCGTCTCCTTCAACAGAGCCCTGGTCTTTTTGTCCACTTTCTCTGTAGGGTCGCTAGCTATTGACCTGTATGCAGGATCCTCCAGAAGTTGTTGCACCTTTCTGTCATATTCTGTTTTCTTTAGGATGACTGTGGAGTTCCCCTTGTCTGCGGGCAACACCACAATGCTGTCATCCTCCCGGAGACGCCTCAGTGCCACCCTTTCATCACCTGAAATGTTGGATTTGGGTGGCTTGGTCTTGGTGAGCGCCCTGCAGGTCTCTCTTCGGATCTCTTCGGCCACACTAGAAGGTAGCGTGTTGGCCACTTGCTCAACTGCACTGATGAAGGCTGTGACAGGCACGTTTCTAGGGGTCACTGCGAAATTGAGGCCCTTGCTAAGTACTTTTAAGGTGGTCTCATCGAGCTGCTTGTCACTTAGATTGACCACCGTGCGTGTGTCCCCAGTCTGTTGCGCCTTGTTGTTGAGGCGCTCAAACTTGGCTAGTTGGCGTGCCATTGACTTCTTGCTGGTGCATTCTGCTAGAGACCAGGAGGCACCGTCAACCTGGTCCCAGTCTTGAGTGGTCAAGGAAGCTGCTATAGTTAGGTGAAGATACAGCAACTCCCTGGACATAACATCCAGCCGGTGGCGCAGGTCGCGCACTCTCTCTCTAACCAGAGCGAGACTAGCTCGGTGTTTTATCCTGTTTGCCGCTCTCGAGTTAACGTGATGCTTGATCCTGGCGAAAACTGGAACTACCTCCCTCTCTCGGCATCTCAGCAGGAAACTGAGAGAACACAGCATCCTCCCTTTCCTTTGTCGAAGCTTGTCCAGCTTCTTGATGTTACGGTACATCTCCTCCCCTTAGAGTCTTCTGATGTAATTCTTGAAGAATTACATGAAAAAAGTCATTCTGCCACTAACTCTGTAAACAGCACATCTGCCAGGCAAATGTATACACGGGGATTGCAGTGCCTCACAAGCACTTATCGCTAACTTAGTTATGAGGCTGAAGTCTGATTTTACACCCAAGATGCGACGGGCGGGGGGGGGGGGGGGGGCGGGGGGGGGGTTGGAGGGCGATGGAGTACATAGCATAAATCATAGTTCGTTTAGAGGAGTGTGTCACGTTTGATCACACACATGAGATGAAAGTCCTCTGATGACCGAGAGGTTTACCGTTAACGATTGCAAGTAGAAAGTGCTTTAAATCATATACAGAACATGTGGCTGTATACGAGTCGAACGCAGGCTATGTCACGCAACTGATGCATCCTGACAGTGGAAAAATTGACCAGCAACAACTTCTCCCTCTCTAGAATGCATCATCAGTCAACCATTTAATCGTACCTCGTCACAGGTCCATCTCAATCGATCAACCCGTCCACTCTCTGTTATCCTTTAACGCAGATGCATGTAAGTTTAGAGGCGGATGGTTCTCTGCCTTCCTGAAAAGCGTCAAATACAGTAGTCAACTCCTGTGTATCACTGATACCTCAATAGACATACAGTATAATGCTACCTTGATGGAAAAAAATTGACTACTTCCCTGATTCCCTTCGCTTCGATGTCGCCGTTTTCTCGGATTACTCTTGCTGCCACTTATTTGTTCCCATGTACAAACTGTTCTGCGCATTTCAGTGTATATTTGGTCAATTTATACCTATTCCCCCCATAATTTTTCGCAATTGTATCTATTTTATGTCAGTTCTATCCATGCGATCATGACATAACCTCTCGTTCTGTGTTCTAAAATTGCTTGTAAATGTAGTCCACCTGCCAGTACCTCGTCCAAATGGACTGATTGGGAGGTGTAGTGTAGCACTGTACACGATTGTGTCCAGTCAGCTCTACATTTGGAGAGCGTTTGCCATGTTTTCTGTATGTCTGTGTATATACATGTGTCGCGGAAGGCTCCCTGCTGTTCCCTAAACCCAACAAACCGCCCTCTGATACCTCTTCCTATCATACCTTCTGCCTCACCTCCGTGTTCAGTAAGGTCTTCGAGACCATTTTCTCCCGCCGTATTCACTGCCATCTTAACCAGCACCACCTCCTTCCCCTTACCCAGTGTGGCTTCTGGCCTTCCTTCTCACCTGACAACCAGTTCCTTAACCATACCAACTTAACTCCCGTCGCTTTGCTATCTTTGTTTCCCTTGACCTCCAGAACGCCTGACTCCTCTTCAAACTCCATACCTATGCTCTCCCTCTCAATTTCGTCCATCTCGTTGCTTCCTTCCTCTCCCGTCGTCCCTCCTATGTCACTATCCACAATTCCAACTCCTGTACATTCTATACCTGTGCCGGCGTGCTCCACAGCTCCATCCTTTCCCCTCTCCTCTATCTTCTGTGCACTCTGATATGCCCAAACCTCCCCTAGCTGTTCATCTCCTCCAATTTTCTGATGACACCACCTTCCTAGTCCTTTATCCTAACCTTCAAAGGTCCCAATGTACCCACCAAATCAATCTTGACCAGTTCACCACTTGGTGTAACCAGTGGTTCCTTCATATCAACCCCTCCAAGACCCAGGCGATCATCCTTGGCAGCATGGCCGTCCTATACACCTCATTCCTACCCTCAAATACCTTGGCCTCACCCTCGACCACCACCTCACCTGGACTCCCCATCTCCTTACAATCCAACACAAAGCCCACAACAGACTCTGCCTCCTGAAACTCCCATCTGGCCAGACATGGGACTGCATCCTTCCAGCATCCTTCACACCTGCATATCCTTGATCGGCCCCATCCTTTGTTATACCAGTGTCACTTGGATTTCCACTCCTCCCAGGTTCTATAAAGCCCTCCAAATCCTAGAACACCATGCACTTTGCCTCATCTTCCATATCCACCTTCCATCCACCACACGCATCCTCTATGACCTCATCCCCTTCCATCACCCTCTCCTTTTCCTTGAACACATCTGCACCCTGTATATTGTCCACTGACTTGATCCCCCCAACCCCGGATGTCCCTCTTCCTCTCCACCCCCAGCCTGTTGCTGGGCCTTTACCGTTGTGCCCCGCCCTCTCCCTGTCTCCACACCCTCCACCTCCTTTCCTAACGCAACTTCTAGCACCTACCCCTCCCAGATGATGAGCATCGCCCTGATGTCAACCCCTCCTAGCAACCCTAACCCCTACCTTCCTCCTGCCTCCTCCTCAGGGCTCCCTCTCCCTCCCCTCCCTTCTCTTGAGCGGCTTTCCCCTCCTACATCCCCTCCATCTCCTGTGTCCCCTTCAGTGTCTCTGCACTCCCTCCTGCCTTGGCTTCCCTCTTCATCTCCTGCCCTGTCTGTCTCCTGTCTCTTGGTGCACCACCTACCCCATTCTTTTCCTCTTACTCCCACCCCCCAGATCCTTCCCCCCCCCCCACTGCACCTTCCTCCCCTCATTTTACCTCCTATACAGCCTCCAGTCCCTCAGCAGCTCTCTACCAGTGGTTTTTTATTCTTCATGAGTGCTCCATCGTTTCCAGTGGTATTTTTTAACTGTCTTGCTCTGTGTGATTTTTATTCTGTGGCTGACTTTTAACTTGTGTTTGCCTCCAGTGGTTTTTAAGTGTACTTTGAATTGCCAGCTGCGTTCTTTTAACTTTTTAACTGTCCCCCGGTGCATGTCCCCATCTTAGTGTATATTTTAACTCCCATCATCTCAATTTCCTGTGCTTTTTTATGTCCCCCTTTTTATCTCCCCTTTTCATATAATCAGCCTACTGTATCTTTGTAAAGCTAATTGGCTGAAGAGTGGTGGACTGTGCCGCTGCCAGCCCTCCTCTGCCCACATGGGGTAGGGGAATGAAATTACAATAAACATGTCCAGGTAGACGGACAGCCGCCGCCATCTGCTCATTGCTCATGCCGTGTCCTGCCACTGGATGACATTGTACAGGGCTGACCCACTACCACACCATGATCCCGTTCACTCTGCCACCCAGTTTGTGGAAGGTTTTTGTGATTGTAAATGATTGGTGTGCAGTGATACTTCTCTTTGCTATCAATGTAGGACATTATAGTGCATAAAAACAATAAATCATTGAATTTTCATGCCAATTTTATGCTGAAATCAACGAATATTGTATCGATTACACTGAATTTTGTATAGAAAACAGTGAAAATAGTGCCGAAATCATTGATTTTAGTGCTCACTATTTAGGACAACACCCTGTTTACTAGGAACTCTTCAATTTGATCATAAATCTCACATGATATTCCGCATTCAGCTCATATCATGATATCTCGGAACGGCATTGAGCCCCGACCAGGCATTGAGCCCCGACCAGGAGTCTGGAACACATACTTGACAACTTCATTGAAGAGTGGTTTTTTAAAGACACATCCATCATAAACTGAGCTTTTCTGTAGCAATCCATATGGCAATATACAAACCCTGCAGCTCCACAACACTAGGTAGCTTTGAAGTTACTTGGCAGAAAATACCTAATACACAAAGGCACATAAGCATTCTTCCATTGCTCCATTTGCGAATGGAATAGAAAAGGGAATGGCCAGCTGTGATATGAGTTATGTTCCACAATATGTTGTAAAGGCTTGCAGCGTATACATAGTTGCATTGTAAGGTTTGTAGATTAGCAGAAGCAGTGTGAATGTCTTTAGTTTGGAATAATACGATAATTTCACATTTTTAGCGGCACATTAAACTCCAGTCATCCAACTATAAACAGAAAGAGACCTAGCATTCAGACGATTTTAAGTGATTCCCCACATACATTATACGTGTTTTACATTTTACATAGGACATCCAGCATCTCCAACAGATCTATTATGATAATGTCTTCTGGGGTTTGAGGTCGTGTGGACCTATGAGCCTCTGAGCTTAATGTCATGACAGTGTAGATGAACATAGGTACGTACTTTACAAAATGACCTTGTGAGAATAGATCTGTAGCATCGTCTTGCTTAGGGTAGTCGAAGCATTGAGATGTAAATGTGCTGTTTGTGATTTTGGTCAATCAATATTTCTAAGTTCAAAGTTGGACAACAAGTGTCACAGGTTTGTAACTGAAGGTAGATGGTACTGCAGTACATCCGTTCGGAAGAGTTTCAGAAGATGTGCAGTGAGTTAACTGTCAGGAATACATATCAAATTTTTCCACATAATTTCTGAATCATTCCTGATGAATGTACGTGGGCAACAACACACATATGACAGAATTCTTTTGCTGGCCAGGGTCGTGAGGTATATCAGATGTGACGGAGCAGATTCGTTTAGAATCTCGGTACAGCATTCCACAACGGCCCTTTCCCTGCAATTGGTCTATACATAACTGCATCACCCAACAGCCAATAACACATAGTTAACAAATCAGGTATCAGAAGTGCCATGACTGTAATCAGGATGGCTGGACATGAGTTTCAACTGTTGTCCTCCCAAATGCGAGTCCACATTGTGGATTTTAGAATTTGCCACCAATTTATACTTCGGACAACAGTCCTGTTTGCACAGTGATCTCATAGCAGTGGGTGGAGGAACCACTAGCACAACTGGTCTATTTTAAATTTTCCACTCTTTGAATTTCCCACCATTTTATATGTAGAGCAGTTCGCTTATTGGAGAAATCTGGCAATAATGCATGACAACATTGATGAAGTCGTGGATAGAGGAAGAGGGAAGGAAATCTGGCAACAATGTATTTGGTGCCAGAACCGACACTGCTTACCTAGTTATGTTGAGCTGACAGGAACATGCGTTGCAGGAGTAACAATCATTGAGAGAACACAGCCATTTGAAGTTGTCATTTTAACATAATGTCATAACTTTATTCTCGAATGATACTTCTTGCAAACATCACAAGCAGTTATAAATTGTGGAAGATCAGAAATGGCTTGGTTCAAATGGCTCTGAGCACTATGGGACTTAACATCTGTGGTCATCAGTCCCCTAGAACTTAGAACTACTCAAATCTAACTAACCTAAGGACATCACACACATCCATGCCCGAGGCAGGATTCGAACCTGCGGCCGTAGCAGTCGCGCGGTTCCGGACTGAGCCCCTAGAACCGCTAGAACACCGCGGCCGGCGGAAGATCAGACCTCCAGACTGATGAAGCCATTCCAACAAGCAAACATAACAAACATTTTTCTGACCGACTGTTTTCCAATGAAGTTGTTATTCTACCATCATCAACGAGACGAGTTCCAGTCGTCAGTCCAGATACTTAATTCAACTGTGTAGCTTTTGTCAACTGCAAAAATCTACTCAGGCTCAAAAAATAAATCTACATGCCATTGACAATCATGAGTACGGTTATCTTGGTTTGTCAAGGAGAACTTTGGATCACCAATTACCACAAGCAGCCACAAGTCATCCCTAAAGGTATGTGCAGATATGTGCGTAAGAACAGCAGAACCAGTCAAGTACGGGCAGATTAATGTCCTCAGCGACGAATAGCTCTATTACCACTACAGACAATGCAGACGAGGAAGCAACTAGGTATTGAACTACCAATAGGATCTGTCTTGACTTAGGAATGACGCTGGAGAGTGATAGCCATTCTGTTTCAGATTTTGGATTGTTTCAAACCTGCAGTGGGGAAAAGAGACCAAGCACCCCATAGCAATACTGAGAATCGTCCAACAACTAGCCAACGCTCATTCAGAGCGTCTCTAGCTGAGTGACGGAAATTCAAGAGGAAGTGGAGAAGGCGCTGCAAGACGACATCATTGAACCTTCAGAGAGTCCTTGGTCCTCTCCTGTAGTCCTTGAGAAAAAGAAGGCTGGCCCATGGTTTGTCTGCATCGACTACCGACGACTGAACAAAATCACGAAGAAATATGTCTATCCATCGCTGCACACTGATGACACTCTATACTGCTTGAAAGAAGAAAAGTATCTCTCAAATATGGATATGCAGGCAGTATAATGCAAAATAGAGGTTGATGAGACTCGCAAGGAAAATTCCTGACAGCCTCTGTGGGTTCGAAAGTTTGTCATCTGCACTGTATAATGCCCCATCCATTTTCGAACGAATGATCACAGTCTGCTTTAACACACAAAAAATAAAATAAAACAAAATCTTGGGGCAGCTAGTGAATGGTGATGGAGTCCATCCCGAACCAGAGAAAAAAAGAGCAATCACAGATTTTCCAACTCCTTGGTACATTGAAGGTGTAAGAACTTCTCTCTGAATGTGCTCGAACTACTGGCGATCCGTAAAGGACTTTTGTACCAATGCACACCCCTTGCAAGAACTACTGTCAGATGAAACCAAATATTCCTGGAAGAAGGTTTAAGAAAGATCTTTCCTTGTCCTTAAGGAGGCGCCAGCTTTTTCTCTGGTACTCAAATTGTATGACGAGAATGACGAAACAAAACTTCACACCAACGCTAACAGTTATGGGACAGCTACAGCTCTAGAAAACATTCAGAAAGGTGCTGAAAAAGTGCTACTTTATGCTTTCAAAGTATTCTCAAAGTCCGAGATGCATTATTCTTATAACCAAGGAGTGCCTTAAAATTATTTGGGCCTTCAATAAGTTCCAGACGCATTTATTCGGCAAACCATTCATCGTTGTGACTAACCTACATTCTCTAAGCTGGCTGTCTAGCCTGCACGGTTCATCAGATTAACTGGCGAGGTGGACACTGAGACTTCAGAAGTACAACGTTGCAGTTATACACAAATATGGACTCAAACACAAGGACGTCGAATGTCTTTCAAGGAATCTTTTGGCGCAACACAGCACCGTGGATGAAATCACAGGCATCACCGCATTAAATGACATTGGTGGTGAAGAGAAGGAAAATCCAGCTCTGCTGAAACCCACAAGAAGCCTTGAAAAACGAACCAACCACAGGCGAATTCCACTTAATAAAGTGAGCATTGTGTGAGAGGAACTACACTACTGGGCATTAAAATTGCTACACCACGAAGATGACCTGCTACGGACGCGAAATTTAACCGACAGGAAGAAGATGTTGTGGTATGCAAATAATTAGCTTTTCAGAGCATTCACACAAGGTTGGCGCCGGTGGCGACACCTACAACGTGTTAACATGAGGAAAGTTTCCAACCGATTTCTCATACACAAACAGCAGTTGACCGGAGCTCCCTGGTGAAACGTTGTTGTGATGCCTCGTGTAAGGAGGAGAAGTGCGTACCATCACGTTTCCGATTTTGATAAAGGTCGGATTGTAGCCTATCGCGATTGTGGTTTATCGTATCGCGACATTGATGCTCACGTTGGTCGACATCCAATGACTGTTAGCAGAATATGGAATCGGTGGGTTCAGGAGGGTAATACGGAACGCCGTGCTGGATCCCAATGGCCTCGTATCACTAGCACTCGAGATGATAGGCATCTTACCCGCATGGCTGTAACGGATCGTGTAGCCACGTCTCGATCCCTGAGTCAACAGATGGGGGCGTTTGCAAGACAACAACCATCTGCACGAACAGTTCGACGACGTTTGCAGCAGCATGGACTATCAGCTCGGAGACCATGGCTGAGGTTACTCTTGACGCTGCATCACAGACAGGAGCGCCTGTGATGGTGTACTCAATGACGAACCTGGGTGCACGAATGGCAAAACGTCATTTTTTCGGATCAATCCAGGTTCCGTTTACAGCATCATGATGGTCGCATCTGTGTTCGCATTGACGAAACTTTGGACAGTGGACGTTACATTTCAGATTTGTTACGACCCGTGGCTCTACCCTTCATTCGATCCCTGCGAAACCCTACATTTCAGCAGGATAATGCACGACCGCATGTTGCAGGTCATGTACGGGCCTTTCTGGATACAGAAAATGTTCGACTGCTGCCCTGGCCAGCACATTCTCCAGATCTCTCACCAATTGAAAACGTCTGGTCAATGGTGGCCGAGCAACTGGTTCGTCACAATACGCCAGTCACTACTCTTGACGAACTGTGGTATCGTGTTGAAGCTGCATGGGCAACTGTACCTGTACACGCCATCCAAGCTCTGTTTGACTCAATGCCCAGGCGTATCGAGGCCATTATTACGGCCAGAGGTGGTTGTTCTGGGTACTGATTTCTCAGGATCTATGCACCCAAATTGCGTGAAAATGTAATCACATGTCAGTTCTAGTATAATATATTTGTCCAATGAATACCCGTTTATCATCTGCATTTCTTCTCGGTGTAGCAATTTTAATGGGCAGTAGTGTATGATCCAATATGGATGAATGCCTATAGGGGCGATGTACAGCGGGGACTTCGTGTGCCCCAGGACCGCTACGGTAGCTAAGAAGGCTCTATGGGAACCCTGAAACGTGACGGCTAACGGGGCTCTGGTGAAGCTGCGATAGGCCTAGCAAGCCAGTAGTGGATAAATCAACTGCTTTTAAAAAGGGAACATGCCTCGGATCAAGGAACGGATTTAAAGGAAACCGACCAAGCAATGGAAAAGGATTACGAGATGGTTTACGACTGGGCACCTTAAACGTAAGGACTCTAACTGGGAAGTTAGAAGAAATTGTAGAAATGATGGAAAGGAGGAAATTGGACATCTTGGGACTTGCTGAGACTAGGTGGAGAGGAGTTGGTGAAAAACCACTAAGTAAAGGATGTAAACTGTACTGGATAGGGAATGAGAGGGGAAGAAATGGAGTGGCAATAGTGGTCAGAGAGGGTCTGCAGGAGGAGGTGGAAGGTATCAATGATCGAATGATAAAAGCCAGAGTACGAGTGAAAGGAAAAAGCATTGAAATCATCCAAGCATATGCCCCACAGGTGGGGTGTACAAAAAAGGAGAAGGAGGAATTTGAAGATGACATGCAAAAGCAGCTAAATGGAGGTAATCAGATTATAATAGGGGACCTCAATGCACATGTTGGCACAGACAGGAAAGGATTCGAGGAGATAATGGGACCAGAGGGCTGGGGGAACCGAAATAGAGAAGGAAAATTGTTGCTGGAATTCTGCAAGAGGAATGGGCTGACGATCGCAAATTCCTGGTACAAGAAGAGAAGTAGTCACAAAATAACTTGGTACAGTGGGGACTGGTCCCAAACTTCAGTAGTAGACTATGTACTAGTGGATAGGCAGATGATGAGCAGCCTCACAGATGTTAAGGTCGTTCCATCTGAGGCCTTAGACAGTGACCATCGGCTGTTGGTAGCCACCCTGAGAGAGAAAAAAGATAGGAGGGCAACAGATATACAGGAGAAAAGGTTGAAGACATGGATGCTGAAAGAGGATGAACGGAGGACCCAGTACCAGACACTGATCAGGAAGAAGCTGCCAAAGGAAGATCAGAGAACAGTGGAAGAAGAATGGGGAGATTTTAAGAGGGCCCTAGTTGAGGCAGCTGAGATTGTGTGCGGAAGAACTAGCACAAAGAGGAGAAGTAAGGAAACCCCATGGTGGAACAACATATGTAAAGAGGCAGTACTTCGAAAGAACAAAGCCTTCAGAGAATGGTTCCAGACCCGAACAAAGGAAGCTAGGGTAAAATATAAGGAAAGCAAGAAAGCGGCACAGACCATAGTAAGGGCGGAGAAGAAGAAGTGGATGGAAAAATGGACAAGAATGTTAGAAGAGGACAGTGAAGGGAACAAAAAAGTACTTTACACCATGGTAAGAAATAAGAGGAAGGACAGAAGTGAGTGCCTGAGGATCATGGATAATAATGGAAGAGTTGTGGAGGAAATGCATGAGCTCAAAAAGATTTGGAAGGAGTACTTTGAAGATCTGTTGAATGCCGCCAAGCGGGTAACTAACAGCGATGGAGAGCCTAAGGTAGCAGACGATGATAATAGTGGGGAAATTGATGATCTAACTTGGAATGAAGTGGAAGAAGCCATAAAGAGGATGAAAGGGGGCAAGGCACCAGGTTGGGACGAAGTAACAGTGGATATGATACGAGCAGCAGGAGAAGTAGGAACCCAGTGGCTATACAGAGTGCTGAGGGTGGTGTGGAAGGAGAACAGAATTCCTGAGGATTGGAAGAAAGGAATTATAGTCCCGATCTTCAAGAAAGGGGATAAAAGGAGATGTGAGAACTACAGAGGAATCACCCTGCTATGCCACTGTGGAAAAATCTATGAAAAGATCCTGGAGAAGAGAATAAGAAGCAGTATTGAAAGTAGACTGCAAGAGGAGCAGTATGGTTTCAGACCGGGAAGATCAACAACGGACCTCATATTTGCGGTAAGGCAACTGCAGGAAAGGCACTATGAGTACGGGAAGGACTTAATCATGGCCTTTTTAGATATTGAGAAGGCGTATGACAGTATCTGTAGGGACAAGCTCTGGGATGTGCTGAACGCAAAAGGGATAGATGAAGAGATAACACGAAAAGTCAGAAAAATGTATGAGGGAAGTGAGAGTTGTGTGAAAGTGGGGAGGGAATGTACTGCATGGTTCAAGCTGGAAAATGGGCTGCGACAGGGAAGTGCACTTTCGCCTTTATTGTTCATTATTGTTATGGATGAAATCCTACAGCAAGTGTCAGATGCAATTGGAGATCATAAAATGAAAGCAGTGCTTTTTGCCGATGACCTGATGTTATGGGGAAATTGCGAGAAGGAGGTGCAAGAGCAGTTAGATGCATGGGAGGCAACGGCAGCACAATATGGAATGCATTTCTCTGCAAAGAAAAGTGAAATAATTGTCACAACAAGGAAGACGAATAGGCCAAATGTGGATATAACTTGTGGAGGGGAAAAACTACAAGTGGTAGAGAACTTCAAGTACCTGGGAAGCGTGATTGAAAGTAAGGGGGGAAACGCAATGGAAATAAATGAAAGGTGCAGAAAAGCAGGGCAGTTCTACAAATGCATTAGGGGGCTTATTTGGATCAAGGAGGTGCCACAGAAATCCAAGGGAATTATATACCGAACCTACTTTGTCCCCATATTGGCATACGGAAGTGAGACATGGGTAATGCACAAAAGCGATAAAAGTAGAATACAGGCTAGCGAAATGAAGTTCCAGAGGAGCAGGTTGGGTGTAACAAGACAAGACAGATTGCGAAATGTGTATGTGAGGGAAAGACTAAAGGAGGAACCAGTACAGGACAGGATAGAAAAATCAAGACTGCAGTGGTATGGACACATGAAGAGAATGGATGAGGGAAGAATTCCAAAGAGGATGTTTGATCTGCAACTGGAGGGGAAGAGGCCCAGAGGAAGACCAAGAGATAGATGGGTGAAGGGAGTGAAGGAATGTGTGACGAGAAGAGGAGAGAACTGGACGAAGGTGGAAGAGGGGGAATGGTGGAAAGACAGAACACGATGGAGAGGCTTGTGTTCCCGACAGACCCAGCCAGTGGCTGGAAACTGTCCAAGATGATGATGATGAGTGTATGATCCAATGGGGTGAAAATTGTTGCTCATCATCCCAGTTCATCTACAGCCAGATTCTTGAAGTATTTCAGGGATGCTCCAGCATCTCACATGGTGTTTGTGAAATCTCTAGATAGAACCAGACGCATGTGTCACTGGCCAGGTTTTTACCGATCTGTTAGACACCATGCGAGCCACTGTAAGGAATGCCAACGACGGAAGCATGTGCTGCACCGCTGTGGGGCATCTAGTACCAATCCCATTCGCAGCAGTGCCAATCCACCGACTTGTAATCTGTTGGATTTTGCCCACTCGTCGCTTATAGGGTGCCTAAAGGATGCTGCATTCTCGGAATGCTATACAGCAATTCAAACAAATTACATTAGTAGTTTTATTTCCATAAAGCAGAATTGACAATACTTAACTTTAATTACAGCAAATGTCGCTAGCGAGAGGCGACATGCAAACAGTAAATGACCTTCGCTATAGACAAAGTCCATGTAAGATTAACACACAGTTGTGGACAACTGTCGACTAAGGTCTGTATACGGAGCCGATCTGAGCGGCCGAGACTGGCAGGAGCTGATAAACAAAGTAAGAGCCTACTGAATATCAGACCAGCTGTGTGGCTGGATTGAAGAGTTTTTAGCACTTCTTGCAGGGGGCGCTCCTGGCGCGACTCGGTCCTTGTCAGCGGGCTATTGGCTGACGTTTCCTCACCGCCTTCTCTGGTTTTCCGTTCTTCGTCTTCGTTTCGTCGCTTGTGGTTACGCCAGAACATAATCAACTTGTTGGAGACGTTCCAAAAGTCGACAAATGTGAATTGATGGATAATAGTCTGCACTGACTACATCACCAGCAACTGAAATCACTCAACAGAGGAAAGTCCACTGGACCTGACGGGATACCAATTCGATTCTACACAGAGTACGCGAGAGAACATGCCCCCCTTCTAACAGCCGTGTACCGCTAGTCTCTAGAGGAGCGGAAGGTTCCAAATGATTGGGAAAGAGCACAGGTAGTTCCAGTTTTCAAGAAGGGTCGTCGAGCAGATGCGCAAAACTATAGGCCTATATCTCTGACATCTGTCTGTTGTAGAATTTTAGAACATGTTTTTTGCTCGCGTATAATGTCATTTCTGGAAACCCAGAATCTACTCTGTAGGAATCAACATGGATTCCGGAAACAACGATCGTGTGAGACCCAACTCGCTTTATCTGTTCATGAGACCCAGAAAATATTAGATACAGGCTCCCAGGTAGATGCCATTTTCCTTGACTTCCGGAAGGCGTTCGATACAGTTCCGCACTGTCGCCTGATAAACAAAGTAAGAGCCTAAGGAATATGAGACCAGCTGTATGGCTGGATTGAAGAGTTTTTAGCAAACAGAACACAGCATGTTGTTCTCAATGGAGAGACGTCTACAGACGTTAAAGTAACCGCTGGAGTGCCACAGGGAGTGTTATGAGACCATTGTTTTTCACAATATATAAAAATGACCTAGTAGATAGTGTCGGAAGTTCCATGCGGCTTTTCACGGATGATGCTATAGTACACAGAGAAGTTGCAGCATTAGAAAATTGCAACGAAATGCAGGAAGATCTGCAGCGGATAGACACTTGGTGTAGGGAGTGGCAACTGACCCTTAACATAGACAAATGTAATGTCTTGCGAATACATAGAAAGAAGGATCCTTTATTGTATGATTATATGATAGCGGAACAAACACTGGTAGCAGTTACTTCTGTAAAATATCTGGGAGTATGCGTACGGAACGATTTGAAGTGTAATGATCATATAAAATTAATTGTTGCTAAGGTGGATGCCAGGTTGAGATTCATTGGGAGAGTCCTTAGAATATGAAGTCCATCAACAAAGGAGGTGGCTTACAAAACACTCGTTCGACCTATACTTGAGTATTGCTCATCAGTGTGGGATCCGTACCAGATCGGGTTGACAGAGGAGATAGAGAAGATCCAAAGAAGAGCGACGCGATTCGTCACAGGGTTATTTGGTAAGCGTGACAGTGTCACGGAGATGTTTAGCAAACTCAAGTGGCAGACTCTGCAAGAGAGGCGCTCTGCATCGCGGTGTAGCTTGCTCGCCAGGTTTCGAGAGGGTGCATTTCTGGATGAGGTATCGAATATATTGCTTCCCCCTACTTATACCTCCAGAGGAGATCACGAATGTAAAATTAGAGAGATTTGAGCGCGCTCGGAGGCTTTCCGACAATCGTTCTTCCCGCGAACCATACGCGAGTGGAACAGGAAAGGGAGATAATGACAGTGGCACGTAAAGTGCCCTCCGCCACACACCGTTGGGGGGTTTGCGGAGTATAAATGTTGATGTAGATGTAGATATGCTGTCGCTAAAGCTGTGCCCGTAACGATAAAAGTATCGTTACATACCAACAGATAGTTCAACGCTGCGCAAATAAATCGTTCCAGTAGCTTTACCACTAGTGTTCGCCAGGCATCAGAGAGTGATCAAGTAGAGCAGGCAACGAGGTGACAGTGAGCACCTAGCGTAGTCAGAATTTACCACGACAGTAGCGAAGCAGGTTTTTATATTGCACTAATATTGCATTGTACATTTGCATGATTAAAGTATTTTATCATCGATCACATGTGTTGGTTCCTATGTCAGTGCTGAAATCTTCGCTAGGTAGTTTTATGTCTGTTGTCCATCAGCATTAGTCAGCAAACTGTTAAATGTCGTCATCTCAAAGTTGGTTACAAGTAGTTGTGCATACATCTTTATGGTATCGACTTTACAACAGTAATCATTCGGTTCCTTTTGCAACAGTTATTTTCTTGTGACAATATTATTGCTCTGATTTTGGTAGAGCGATTAACATTGGTTGTATGCTGAATACTGTACTACACGCAATTGTCCGCCCACATTTATGAACGAATCCAACCGCCACTCATGGTCACATTTAGGAGCAAAACAATCATTGAGATAAAACTGGGTGGGACATCGCATGCCAACTGCTGAAGCTCCATAAATTGCAATCTCCGTTGTAGGAGATATCACTTTGAAGCACAGACCACTCCATATGATCTTCTCCAATCGTGGAAAAGTTCTCCAGTCGAGACTTGTATTAGAAGTAATTTCACGTTGCGACTTAATCCACAGGATGACAACTGCCTACCATTCACCGACGAGTAGCGTCACAGAACACTTTCACAGACGTTGGGTAATATGTTCTTGACGTACACTGATGTCTAACATAGAGACTGGGATAGAATACTGCCTGTCATGACATTCGCATATAACACAGCGAAGCAAGACACTACATGTTTCACATGATTCTTTTCACTCCATGGTCACGAGGCCGAAACGACACTGTTCACATTTCAGCTGGTCGATACTCAGGATATGTCTACGTGAAACAACTCGTCATTAGGACTGAAGAAGCAAGGTAGCTGTTTCGCATAAGAACCGTGGACACCCTAGAGAAAACCCAAAACGCTATAACGCCAAACACTGGTTAGTGGGATACAGTCCAGGAGACTTTGTATGGATTTTTACGCCTGTACGGAAAGTGGAACTATCAGAAAAGTTACTAAAATGCTACTTTGGGCTGTATCGTATCCTTCGTTGCCTGGCGGACGTCACATATGAAGTTGATGATTAGGGGCCTTCATCAACAAGACAAAGTGCAGAGCCGGCGACCATGCCCTCCCTATGAAACCTTGCTATAGTTTAGACGTGCAGATCGACAATGGGATCTTCAAGGAAACTAAAGATTCACTCGACGATTGGGAAGCTTTGACAGAACGAATACCTCCGATGCGTGTCATAGCGAAGAGGAGCACTGCCATACAGACGATCACTGACAAGATCTAGTTTCAGGGTGCTGAAGTCAGCTCAGTGACAACTTCCAGTGTCGCTGACTGGCGTGCTGTGGGGTGCCAATTCAAAGCCAACCACCAGCAATTACTTGTTACTTAGTATTTATCTTTTCTGGAAGCATCTTGAAAGATATGTTTGTAACGTCTGTATATTCTGGAATAGTCAATGTTCGTTAAAATACCATAAATCTGGAATATTCTACGTTTGTATAAAATGCTGCCCTCTCCAAGAGGTCAATTCTGTTCTGCCTGCACTTTGCGTCAGTAATAAACGTGTTTTCAGATGTAAGTGCTGTACGTCATTGACGATCCTGCCTTGCCTCCCAGGGGGCCCACAGTTCTTTCGTGGGTTAAGTTTGTGGCGCACATAGGGGCTCCAGTTATTGCAGCCTTTCTTCTCTTTCAGGCTGCATTTTCTTTTCCATATCCACTCCTTCCCATCGTGGCTCCTACCCCTCCTGACCCCCTTCTCCTCTGGCGTTTCCCTTCATGACTACACAGCTATTCCCTCATTTCTGCTATTCCCTTTCGCTCTTCTGTGTAATGTTTGGACTCTCCCTTTTTTCAGCTTTTTCTTGTCCTCTCTGGGGTGTCACTTCCTTTTATAAATTATTTTCATAATGTGAGCCCTTTGGGTAAGAGCTCCCTTCTGTGGTCGGAGTGGGTGGTACCAGTGCAGACGTTCTGCACATGAAGCGTCCTGAGCTCCAAACTTCTGGCTGCACTTCTGTGGCCATCTCATCAGAAAGGAACAGTCCTCTGCCCGCTACTACTCATGCTTCCTCTGCTCTCCCTGTGCCAGGTTCGCAAGCTTGGGGCGAAACCCATTTCCCCATTACTTCATTTATTCCAATACAGACAGGGAGACTTTCGCTGCTATCAAGTCGCTATTTCTTGTCGAACACATAGAACTTAAGTTTGATGCAGTAGACTCACTCAGTAAGATGCGATTTTGTTCCCTATTGATTGAAACTTCTTCTGCCAGTCAGTTGGCCTCTCTTTGTGCTTGTGAGCACTTAGGATACATCTCGGTGAGCATCACTCCTCACCAGTCCTTAAATATGGCTCAAGGTATTATCTTCCCTAGGGATCTCCTCCTTCAATTTGGCGAGTAACTAAGAACTAATCTGCCATGGTGCAGTCTTCATCAATCGTGTTGACACCAGCGCTCTCATTCTGGCATTTGACAGGGTACCTTCCCAGAAGAGTCAAGGTTATGGTTCACCGCTGCAACATGAAGCCCTATATCCCATCTTCCATGCACTGTCTCCAGTAACGCCCAAGTGCCTGAACTCACTCTCTCCTCGTTTGCTGGATTGCCTGATCTATAAAAGGGAAAGGAATATTCAGGAATTCAAATCTCTTGACCATCTGTTCTATTCTGAGGACTGGCAGGAATTTGGCCATCTCCAACCGGAATGTCTAATATCATCCTACGCTTCTGTTGTGTCCTTTCCTCCTCCTCCTGAGCCTCCTCCTCCTCCTCCTTCCTCTTTACCTCAGTCCTGCCCCACTTCCCTTTCTTCCTCCCAGGCAGTTCCCATTCCCTCCGTCACGAAACCGCTCCTTCTCCTCAGTCAGAGGAGAAACCCTCTTCTCTGGCACCCGCTGGGGATGGGGCTCCCTCAAGGAGCCCCCACCCCCTCCCTCCCTGGCGTGTCCAGGGTAAGGAGCCTGTCACTTCGAATCAGCCACAGGACCCACGCTGTATGGGGCTCAAGGCTATTCGTTCTCTCTCAGATCTGGATATTGCTGCAGCTTGCTGTCTTCCTGAGCACATCTCCATGCACCCTCCGAAGGAGAAGAATAAGATGCATAAGTTATGGGACAAGATCCCCTCGATATCCCCGGGGGTGTCTCAATTAGGATCCAATCTTACATTCACGGACATCACTCCATACTTACCAGTGATGAACACTGACTTGGCACAATGATCAGTTCAAGCCCATTCAAAGTCCATCCAGGCCCTTGTACTATTCTCTTCCAATGAAACTGTAATGCTTACTATCATCATCTTCCAGAATTCAGAATTACAGTCTCTTCTTTTACTCTGCTCTGTAGCTTCTGTTGCACTGCAGGAATATCATTTCATGGATACTCATTTGCAGACTCTTTGTGGTTTCCAAACCTTCTGCTGGAACCAGGTTGGTCCTTTCTGAGCCTCTGGTGGGGTCTGTACGTTGGTCTGCACAGCCATTGTTAGTTCCTGGATTCCTCTCCATACAGCGCTGGAAGCAGTGGCTGTTCAGATCCATTTAGACTCTGCAGTAATAATATACTTTGTAATGCCCCATTTAGAGAGTTGGAATTCGCCAGTGCCCTTGCTCTCTGCACCAACACAGCTCTTATACTGGACCAGGTTCACAATCAAGCGCTTTATCAGTGGGTAGCCAACGTCAAATACGTGTCATTTTCAACAATCTCTGGAGTGAGGGGGAATTCCCTTCCCAGTTGACAAGAAAGTGTCAATATTCCAGTTTTGAAATCAGCTAAATCAACTCTTCAAATGGGCAGCTGTCGTCCAATCAGTTCAATCAATGCCCCCTGCACGTTACTTGAACGTGTGGTGAATTAGAGGCTACATTGGATCCTTGAATTCTGGGACCTTTTGGCTTCATCCCACGAGGGTTTTCGTCAAAGCTCCTCTCCTGCAGATAATTTAGTACACTCACAGTCTTCTTTGATCTGCATAAAGCTTATGATACCACATGGCCCCAACACATTTTGCCACTTTACGTGAGTTTGATCTCCATGGCCCACTCTCGATGTTTATCCAGAACTTTCTCTCATGTCGCACTTTTCAGGTACAGGTTCGCGCTTCCTGTAGCATGTCCCATATGCAGGAACATGGGGTACTGCAGGGTCCTGTTTTGGGCCTCTCTCTTTTTAGTGGCTATCGATGGTCTGGTGGTGGCTATGGATTTACAGTGTCCCCCTCTTTGTATGCTGATGACTTCTGCATTTATTTTTGTTCATCCATGATGGGCATTGGACCTTCATGGCCTGTTCGGGTGGAGTTAGTTATTGCTGAATGCAGACTGCAGGGAGCAAAACACAGAGCACAGTCTTGGGCTCTCACTCATGGTTTCCAGTTTTTGGCAGCCAAGATCTGCATTATGCATTTGTGTCAACACTGTAAAGTGTATTCCTTGTGTGTCTGTTCCTTGATGGCCAACCCCTCAACGCAGTGGACACTCATCATTTTTTGGGACTGGTATTTGATGCCCAGTTGACATGGCTTCCTGTTCTTTGTCAACTAAGGCAGACATATTGGTCGCACTTCAGTGCTCTTTGATGCACAGACTGCTCTACTCTGCTATGGCTCTACGAAACATTGGACTAGTCCCATCTAGATTATGAGAGTCTGGCATACAGCTTGACAGCACCTCCAACATTACAGATGCTGGACCCGATACACTATTGTGGGGTATGGCTGGTGACCAGAACATTTTCAACTAGCCCAGTTATCAGCCTCCTAGTGGAGGGAGGGGTCCCACCATTGTGTGTTCTGCATTAACCACAGTTGATCGCTAATGCACTGTGCATCCACTGCTCCACAGAGCACATGAACTACCGTCTCCTCTTTTCAGATTCAGAGATCAGTCTCCTGCAATGGCAGCCCAGGTCTGGGGGTTATGATAGCCATTCACTTCTGGTCCCTTTTCAGAACTCCAGCATTCCCCTCTACCAATTCTTCTCCAGGTCCACTCGCGTACACCTCCATGGTGCATCCCACATTCACAGCTCTGTCTTGACCTATCACAAGGTCCAAAAGATTCGGCTCTATCTGAGGCCCTCTACCACCAATTCCTCTCCATTCTGAGCAAGTTTACTGATTTGGAAGTAGTCTAAACTGATGGGTCTGTGGTTGCTGATCACGCTGGCTTTACTTACATCATATGGGATGTAATGAAATCTGTTCCTTGCTAGATAGCTGCAGTGTTTTCACTGTGGACTTGATAGCCATCTCTCGTGCTCTTGAGCATATCTGTTTCTGCACAGGTTAGTCCTTCCTCATGTGTAGCGACTCCTTGAGTAGTTTACAAGCTCCTGACCAGTGTTACACTCTCCATCCCTTGGTTCTGAGTATCTAGGACCCCTCGTTTGGTCTCAAACAATGTGGACCCTCAGTGGTCTTTGTCTGAACCCTGGCACACATTGGGATCCCGGGGAATGAACTCGCTGACAGACTGGTCAAATTGGTAATCCAGCAACAGACCATCAATCAGTATTATGCCATCAAGTTCTAAGGATTTTGAATATGGGTTGGCATACTGTGACTTCACTGATAAAGGGGACCACAAATTTGTGGAGGTGCTCTATGTGGACCTCTTGCAAGAACTCCATCATTCTTTGCTGTTTCCACATCAGCTAAACTTGGCTGACACATAGTTATCTCCTCCATTGCGAGGATCTGCTCTGCTGTCGTTATGGTGCCCATTTAATGGTGGTCCACATTTTTCTGGACTGTCATATCTTCACTGCCCTATGGCAGACTCTTAATCTTCCTGACTCACTACCCATGGAGTTAGCAGATGATGTCACAGTGGCTTACCACGTTTTAAAGTTTATTCATGAAAGGAGTTTTTATCACTCTCTCTAATGGAGTCGCCCAGCCTTGTTGGCCCACTGAGGGCTTGGCAGGACGCCCTGTTGGTTCCTCTGCGCCAACTGGGCAGTGGCTATCTGGGCTTGGTGGTCTGCCCCAGCCTTCATTCTACCCATTCTTTTGCTTTTCTTTCCTTTCTAGTGTGTTCTGTCTGACCTGGTGTTCTTACTCTGTTTTTATGCGCTTCTCTTGCCCTGTCCATGTCACTAGTCTTTACTATGTATTACTGGGTGGGGTGCCTCTAGTAAGTGGTGACGGTATGTCCCCCATTGCAGTTTCTGCCTTTCAGGGCCACCTCACCCACGTTTCTCCCCCCCCCCCCTCCTTTCTCCTCCTTTGTTCCTTTATCTAGACTTTGTTAAACTTTGATAGACCTTGAGATTTTCTTTCCTTTTGATTTTGCGCACTAGGCTCTTCTTTGGTGTGTAGTTTTGTTGCCTTGCCTGTTCGAGTCAGGAGGGACTGATGACCTCATAGACTGGTCCCTTAAATCCTCAAATCAACCAACCAACGACGCTGCCTTCAGTTTTGGACTAGATTGTCGTTTGGAAGTGTTGAGTAGTCTACTGAACTCTTGTGGCAATCAAATGAAATTGAAAGTCAGCCTCCAATTAAGTTAATCATAAGCTTGTTGTCACTAAACAAAAAGCACACCATTAAATTAACTGAAATGAAATACACACAATGTAAGTATAGCTTGATGAGAGCTGTGCTTCGAAAATACTTGTTTGCCAGGTTGGTATTCAGGCATATAGCCCTTCATCAATGGCATCTGATAAAGAGGACCAAAAAACATGATGGTTAAAACTGATGTGGACTTATTAAACCAACTGTAACCCTATACAAAACAATGCCTACATGACCACAAAAGAATACATTATCCTTCTGACACAGTGCCGTTTGTAAATTTTATAACTGAGAAAACTAAACGGTCACATTTCCTGTTCATATTGGAATTGGTGGTCAGAGGAAAGTGCTTCAAGGTACTAGTCTCTTGTTATCTCTGAGACCTTAATCATATTGACCTGTGACATGCACTCTCTATGAATTATATTACCTTAAAATTCTTCCCGCGAATATCAGCCTGGCATCTGTTATTCTTACTAGTTTTGTCATCATTCTGTAATGCAGCAAGTTATTACGAGCTAACATTCGTGCAGTAAGGCACGCAGCTGTCTAGTACGGTGGCTGCAGGATGGCTATGTTTCTTTCCGCTCTGGTCACAGCACAGCTGATGCTGCCTGCCGTGAGAGCTGCATGGCGTAACATTCAGTCGATACGAAGATTCATACCCTATACGAATCTAAATGATCCATATTAGTCATTATCCGATTTTGTTCAAATTTTGTATACAGCCTTCTGTTATTAATGGAATGATGCTGTCAAAACTTCAGATTTTTATTTATTATAGTTCCGGAGGTAAAGAGAATTACCTAAAAATCCTAAAACCTACGCTTGTTTTTTAAAACCAAGTTAGGAACAATAACAGATTGACTTTCATTATCATTTGAAGCCATTACAAAGTTGTCAATGCATAAAAATCAATTAATTAGGATTTTCTTTTTAAAACTTTAGTCACTTTGCATTACGTAATACAAAAATTGGTCATAATTATTATTTGATTGTATTTCGTTGTGTGAGTGCATGAGAATGATTGAGAGAGTGTATGTGGGACATATGTCAAAATTCAATATTTCATTTTCGTAAAACCTTGTACAAACTAACTGTGGGAAAGTTATGTTTCAACCACGATTCAGGTGATGTATGTCTGTGTCAGCATGCATTTGTACAAAAGCAGCCAGAATGGAAGTTAGAGGCGGAATAAGTTTATTTATTAATTTGAAGAATATTTAGCGCTTTGCTTATTTTGATTAAACATAAATCCAGAAATTGAAGTTTTGCTGACAATTACTATCAAATTAGTGATTGGATAAGGCAAGATTTGCCGCGAGAATGATCAGGAAGAAACATTCAGATTGGTCGTTTAGATCAACAGCCAATCAAAATTAAGCAGTTCCCACGCGAATGGAGGAGTGTGCAGAGAGGCGAGTACCTCGAGAGATTCGCTTGCTAGCCGGCCTACGGATAACATGATGTTAGATCGCTCCTTAAAAATACTCTATACGATGACGACATAGTGAGCTAATTTCAGTTCGAACATATCGTGACTGAAGCGACTGGAGTTACAAACATTTTAATGAAATTTTGGTGTTTCTAAGTTAAATAGTTCGAGAGATATGAGCGTGTGAACTTTCTGGTCGTAATAACAACTCCGCGTGGCGTGTTTCGTGCTCTGTACGGAATATTTTGGCGAGCTCTTCTTACGAAGAAGACCACTGAAACGACTGAATGTTTGACTCGCGAATAATTGTGGGTCTGTGACAGTAGAACGTGAAAATTAGTCGGGTCAGACTTGCTAAAATTCTGGATGCTTTTCTAATGAATATTTGTTATACAGACAGTGAACTTTCAATACTAATGTTTCACCATATTAAATAAGGACTTGATAGCCATTTCATGTGTTTCAATATAAATAAAAAACAGAGTTAATCTAATTTTAAATGCTTTTCTGCAAGTAGACTGAAGATTCCGAACGCCCGATTTTTTAATCATGAACTTTGAGGAACAGACTTTCAACTAGAGTTACGCGGCCTGTGTGTGGTAGGTATTAGGTAGTGGTTTCATCAACGCTACTTTACACTGACTAGCACGTATCTGCTACCACAGAGTCAAGGGACACCGGCAAGAATCCTATCGAGGTAGGTGGACTGAACGATAGCGTTAACAACACAGACGACCTACCCCGCCCCGCCGCAATTCCACCTAAAGTCTTTTGGCACGGTTATTCCTAGGTATTTGATGGCTGTTACAGTTTCCACTGGTGTGTCGTTTTGTCATCAATAGCGCAATCGAACACTAATGGATTTCTTCACTCGTTTAGACGCAATGTGTTACATTTATCTGCAGTGTCAATAGCCAGTCCACCAATATTCAGTCCTCTTCAGATCTTCCTGCATTTCACTACAGTCTTCTGGTGTGGCAACCTTCTTATAGACAACAGCATCGTTTGCAACTAGCATCATGGATGTTCTGATCTTATTCAATCAATCATTTAGTTTATTGTAAACAGTTTCATCTCTATACCATGCGCTTTGGGTACTCCTGAAATTACCTTTATACCTACTTTGCCTCATTAAGAACGAAATGTTGAGTTCTTAAACAGACGAAATAGGTGCTTTCCTCTCTTAACGGTAGTTTTAATGACAACCACATGCAAAGTGTTGTTTTGAGGGACTCTTACCTCTTGTTCATGCTGATTTGATGGATAGGTATCTCAACAGGAAATTAACAATGAAAGTGGAATGTCTGCATGCCAGAGTAGTATTTGTAAACTGTAGTAAATTGTCTGATGATATTGTCCTAAGGTATAAGTCTTCTCAATCTAGAAAAAGTCCCATTATTGCATGATCCTCGCATAGAGGTCAGCTTTTTAGCTACCTCCGAAGCTATGGCTAACAGTCCACACCATGTACTTCTGCATGCGGCTAGAGAGAACAGCAGAACAGAAATCCTCAAATCAACCAACCAACGACGCTGCCTTCAGTTTTGGACTAGATTGTCGTTTGGAAGTGATAATATTAATGTTGAGTAGTCTACTGAACTCTTGTGGCAATCAAATGAAATTGAAAATCAGCCTCCAATTAAGTTAATCATAAGCTTGTTGTCACTAAACAAAAAGCACACCATTAAATTAACTGAAATGAAATACACACAATGTAAGTATAGCTTGATGAGAGCTGTGCTTCGAAAATACTTGTTTGCCAGGTTGGTATTCAGGCATATAGCCCTTCACAAATGGCATCTGATAAAGAGAACCAAAAAATATGATGGTTAAAACTGATGTGGACTTATAAAACCAACTGTAATCCTATACAAAACAATGCCTACATGATCACAAAAGAGTACATTATCCTTCTGACACAGTGCCGTTTGTACATTTTATAACTGAGAAAACTAAACGGTCACATTTCCTGTTCATATTGGAATTGGTGGTCAGAGGACTCGTCCCAAAGACAGACACACAAGCTATTAAGTAGGTGGTCATAACGTTTTGGCTCACCAGTGTATTTCTAGCGTTAGAAATGCAGAGAGAACGATGCTATTTCTTGCAAGGTTTTTCTGTATATACACTTAAGAGCCAAAGAATCTGGTACACCTGCCTAACATTGTGTAGGGCCTCTGCGAGCACGCATAAATGCCACACACGTCCTGGGATGGACGCGACTAATGTCTGAAGTATTGCTGGAGGGAACTGACACCATGAATCCTGCAGGGCTGTTCATAAATCTGTAAGAGTACGAGGGGGGGGGGGGGATCTCTTTTCAACAGCATTGCAAGGCATCCCAGATATGCTCAATAATGTTCATGTCCAGGGAGTTTGGTGGCCAGCGGAAGTGTTTAAACTCAGAAGTGTGTTCCTGGAGCCACTCTGTAGCAATCTGGACGTGTGGGGTGTCGCATTGTCCTGCTGGAATTGCTCAAGTCCGTCGGAATGCACAGTGGACATGAATGGATGCAGGTGATCAGACAGTCCTCTGCTGACATGCAGGGTCCATGAATTCATGAGATTGTCTCCATACCTGTACATGTCCATCCACTAGATACAATTTGAAATGAGACTCATCTGACCAGGCAACACGTTTCCGGTCATCAACAGCCCAAGGTCGGTGTTGACGCGCCCAGGCGAGGTATAAATCTTTTCTTTCATGCAGTCACCAAGCTTACACGACTGGGCCTTCGGCTCCGAAAGCACATATCGACGATATTTCGTTGAATGGTTCATGCTGACACTTGTTGATGGCCCAGTATTGAAATCTGCAACAATTTGCGGAAGGGTTGTACTTCTGCCACGTACAACGATTCTCTACAGTCGCCGTTGGTCCTGTTCTTGCAGGATCTTTTTTCAGCCGCATCGATGTTGGAGATCTGATGTTTTACTGGATTCCTGATATTCACGGTACACTCGTGAAATGGTCGTACGGGAAAATCCCCACTTCATTGCTACATTGGTGATGCTGTGTTCCATCGCTCTTGCGCCAACTATAACGCAAAGATCGAACTCACTTCAATCTTGATAACCCGCCTTCGTAGCAGCAGTAACCGATCTAACAACTGCGCCAGGCACTTTTTATCTTATATAGGCGTTGCCGACCACAGAGCCATATTCTGCCTGTTTACATATCTCTGTATTTGAAAATGCGTCCCTGTACCAGTTTCTTTGGCGCTTCTGTGTATATTCCTACGCCTCTGACTAGCTAATGGTATTTCTAGCGCACAGCCATACCACTGATATTGATGCTAGGAAACACCAAGAATATGCTAGTTCTGGTGTGAGGCATGCAGGAAAGTGATGCTGGTTATAGTTTGAAATGGTACAAAAGCGTGGCTCCCTGCAACGTCACTCTTAAGCTGGACAACATTTCAAACAGAAAGGTGTCGAAACGTGCGGAAGAAATGGCCTCAGCTCAGAAGTTTGTGTGAGCTGTAAAGTAGGTTCATGATGTCACATTGGCACCAAAATTCACCATAATTCTGGCCAACACCATCATGGATATGTCACACATTAGAAGGTCATCATACCTCCTCTTGCCCACATTTCACCCCATATTCTTTTGACGCCTCCGTGATGGAAGTCAAAACAGCCACAGCCAGCACTGAAATCACGTGATTTTCTTATGGGTGCCCGAGGAAAACATTTAGACCCACCACCGCACCGAATCGACAAGAAAAGCCACCAGGAGGTGAAACCACTCCTTCCCTTTGGGCTTGATTTCCACACATTTCCCGATGGAAAATGACAGTTCGCAGTGCGATGAGCAACAGTACGACATTCTTGACAACGTTCGACACTGCTGACAACCCCTGGACGATTCTACCCTACTCAAAGGATGTTGTGCAGCTGCAATTTTTTTCTCTGGTATTCGGGGTGGAACCACTAGGTACCGTTCAAAAGCATTCGATGAAATCTGACGTGATCAGAAGCTCCGAATTGTGACATGCTTTCTCAACGCTCGGGTTTTGCGCTCCCCTTTGTCGTTATCACAGAGATGCAACATTGAAATTTGCGTGAATAAAACGGCAAAGTGTCCCTCTAAGACCCCAGTTTTGCAACAGCCTCAGTGCCACCCACGCACTTTGGTTAAGCTCGTTAAAAATTTACCTTTCAAAGACTTAGACACCCATTCAGCTAGGTGGTTCCTCAAGGCAGCTCTAGCACCTGTGGGCAGGCAACGCCACCTAAAGCGTGTCGAAGGGATAGCCTCGTGCACTAGAGCAGCCGCAAAGCACGACTCAGCTGCATGAGCGTCGAAGTCTCTGATGGATACATTTTTAAAATGTTCAACAAAGGTGCGAGGGTAGCACCCAGGGTATTGGCGAACTGGAGGTTCTTAGACAGATCCTTTGCCATTTTATTCATGCACATCTCAGTGTTGCAAACCTCTGTGATCATGCCACAAGAACGCACAAAAGAGGATGGCTGAAAAAGCATAAAAACCCGTTGCTGCTTCGGATCATGTTTCGTTGAATGCTTTTGAATTGTCCCGAATGGTTCCAACTGGTATATCCGAGCAAAAAATTGCGGTCGCACTACACACCAAAGGGGTCAGTGTACTATTGCTCATCGTGCTGTGAACCATCATTTTCGAATGCGATTGGTGTTGGATCAATGACCTAATTAGAGTCTTTTAATAATAAATTATCTCCTGTTGGTATCTTCTGTGACCTTTCTAAGGCCTTTGATAGTGTTAATCATGAAATACTCTTAGAAAAGGCTGAATATTATGGTATAAGTGGCTCAGTTGGCTCATGGATTAAATCCTACCCAACTGGAAGAAAGCAGGTCATGTTGAACGACTCTGATTGGGTACTCTGTGTCATCTAGCTGGGGCTCTATTGGCTGTGGTGTTCCTCAGGGCTCTGTACATGGCCCCCTTCTCTTCCTCATCTTTATCAATGACCTTCCCTTGCATACTAGCTTTAAAACTCACTTTACTCTTTTTCCTGCTACACCTCTATCCTCATCAACAAAGCTCCCAACCTCAATCTTGTGGAATTGGCCAATATTGTCTTTAGTGAAGTATGTAATTGGTCTGTAAATAATGGGTTATCACTAAATGTTAATAAGACCCAGTTTGTGCATTTCCAAGTAAGGAAAAAAGTTAAGGATCAATTAAGTATTACATTGAATGGTAGTGAGTTACTACAAGTTGAGTCAACCAAGTTTCTGGGTGTACACATTGACAATAGTCTAAAATGGTCTGAACATATTTTGCACCTCCACAAAAAACTCAGCTCAGCAACATTCACTGTTCGTATTATTTCCACTGTATGTGACCGAGACACCACAAAAACTGCATATTTTAGTTACTTCCATGCATTATTGCTGTATGGCATAGTTTTCTAGAGTTATCAGCCACTATCCAAAGAAATATTCATTGCCCAAAAGAGAGTTATTAGGATAATGAGTGGAGTCCAGCCTAAACATTCTTGTAGGAACCTTTTCAGAAAATTAGGGATACTGACAACTATATGCCAATATATCTACTCCCTGTTATGTTTCATTCATAAAAATGGAGAATCGTACAAAACCAATGATTCATACCATACCCACAATACCAGGAGGAAGATGGACCTCCATTATGAATCAAAAAACCTTACTATTGTACAAAAAGGAGTCCATTACATGAGCTGCAAGGTGTTCAATGCTCTCCCACCATCACTGAAATTACTTATCCGTGAGCTTCCCAAATTTAAACAACAGCTCAAACAGTATTTATTAGATAATTCCTTCTATTCGGTAGAAGAATATTTCAGTAGAGTTAACTGTAGCTGATTTTTTCATTTACTAATTTGATGTGCTATTGTGCATTATGATACTCACAATCACTGTCAATATTACTGTGTCTTTCATTTAGCTATTAATATCTACCATATTTTTAATGTAATTTTTTCTATACCTATTAATGTGTATTTTGTCTTATGCCGGATATCCTCTTGCAAGAGGTACTTTTATGTATTTTTTTTTTGTATTATTTGTGATAATTCTGACACGTCCTACATCCATGCGAATGCTTCACAGTATTGGATTTATGGGATATAAATAAATAAAATGAAGAGTAGTTACATTGACACCCTTTATGCCACCTTTTGAGGACGTTTCGTGTTGATTCAGGGCGATGGGGTGTCTGAAATGTTTTCCTCGGTCACGTATAAGAAAACCGCGCGATTGCTTCGCTGGATATCGCTGTTTTGACTTCTATCACAGAGGCGTCAAAAGAAGGGGGTGAATTGTGGATAAGAGGAGTTATGATGATCTTCTTATGTGTGACATAACCACGATGCCATTGGGCGGAATTACGGTTAAAGCTGCAGCACCAGCACTGAGCTGGTGATAGTTGTGGCCAAGGGAGATTCAACAAGTCGTCCTCAAGCTCGCAAAACCAGTCCTGGACGATGTGAGCTGTGTGAACAGGAGCCCTGTCGTCTTGAAACACAGTATCACCATTGGATAACCAACAATTCACCATGGGATGGACGTCATCAGCATAAACGGTCACTAAATCCTTGGCAGTAACGCAGCCTTGCAAAGTAACCATGAATACCACGATATCGCTGCCCAAATCTTCATAGAACCCCTGTGCATGTTTCACTCTTGGGATGTAACCTCAGCCAGAAGTTGGAAATAGCGTGAAGCAAGACGAATTCGACCAAACGATATGTTTCCATTGTTCCATTGCTCTGGTATTGTGACTACAGCACCATGTTTTCCTGGTATGGAGGTTTGCATCACTGATGACTCGTTTCGGAATTCCAGCTCGCCCTGCAGCTCCCTGCTTATGGAGCTACAAAAAAATGGCTCTGAGCACTATGGGACTCAACATCTGAGGTCATCAGTCCTCTAGAACTTAGAACTACCTAAACCTAACTAACCTAAGGACATCACACACATCCATGCCCAAAGCAGGATTCGAACCTGCGACCGTAGCAATCGCGCGGTTCCAGACAAGCGCCTAGAACCGCTCGGCCACTTCGGCCGGCTTATGGAGCTACACCTGCGTTGTTTTGGTGCTGCCAGGGTTGGTGAGTGCAACACTCAGTCCTGCAGTGATATCTCCAATGACTGTTCATCACCATCATTCAACACATCCTTTCGTCTGTCTTTTGACTTTAGCAGATGATGTTTTTCCAGTTTCTCTTTATGCAGCATATATCTTCGATATGGACCCTCTTGAAACACCAAAACCTTTGGTTACCTGTGTTACAGCAGCACACACCTTGCGAGCGCCACCAACCCAAATTCGAATGCACTGAGCAACGACATAAGTAGGAGGGCAGTGAGTGTTATAGCCAGGAATTCGCTTAAGTCAGCTTCATGATCCCTGGAAATTGCTGACATCAACATCAACATTCCTGGAATCTCCCATCCCATTTCCCAGAATTCCCTCACACTCCTTCTCCCTCTCCACAAAGCCAGTAGCATTATATGATGTCATTATGCTGAGAGCCAATCTGTGTGGGGCTCTGGGACACCAATGTTTCGGATGATGGCATGCTAGCTCAGCCCCCACCATTCAAGCAATTTTAATTTTTGTAATTCGATTTTGCCATCGCCATCATTTGCTGTCTGCATTTTTTAGTGAGATGACCAGTATGAAACACCAGCAGCGATCAGCCAGACAGAAGAAGACTGACAATAAGTATTTGTCAATTCTTTTTTGTTATAACAACGTTTGTCGTTAACAAAGTCAATATGTGCAAGGGTAGCAGCTAACATTGTACTGATTCCATACAAGAGTTAGAGAACTATTTGTTTTGTTGCATTATTTACATACACTCCTGGAAATTGAAATAAGAACACCGTGAATTCATTGTCCCAGGAAGGGGAAACTTTATTGACACATTCCTGGGGTCAGATACATCACATGATCACACTGACAGAACCACAGGCACATAGACACAGGCAACAGAGCATGCACAATGTCGGCACTAGTACAGTGTATATCCACCTTTCGCAGCAATGCAGGCTGCTATTCTCCCATGGAGTTGATCGTAGAGATGCTGGATGTAGTCCTGTGGAACGGCTTGCCATGCCATTTCCACCTGGCGCCTCAATTGGACCAGCGTTCGTGCTGGACGTGCAGACCGCGTGAGACGACGCTTCATCCAGTCCCAAACATGCTCAATGGGGGACAGATCCGGAGATCTTGCTGGCCAGGGTAGTTGACTTACACCTTCTAGAGCACGTTGGGTGGCACGGGATACATGCGGACGTGCATTGTCCTGTTGGAACAGCAAGTTCCCTTGCCGGTCTAGGAATGGTAGAACGATGGGTTCGATGACGGTTTGGATGTACCGTGCACTATTCAGTGTCCCCTCGATGATCACCAGTGGTGTACGGCCAGTGTAGGAGATCGCTCCCCACACCATGATGCCGGGTGTTGGCCCTGTGTGCCTCGGTCGTATGCAGTCCTGATTGTGGCGCTCACCTGCACGGCGCCAAACACGCATACGACCATCATTGGCACCAAGGCAGAAGTGACTCTCATCGCTGAAGACGACACGTCTCCATTCGTCCCTCCATTCACGCCTGTCGCGACACCACTGGAGGCGGGCTGCACGATGTTGGGGCGTGAGCGGAAGACGGCCTAACGGTGTGCGGGACCGTAGCCCAGCTTCATGGAGACGGTTGCGAATGGTCCTCGCCGATACCCCAGGAGCAACAGTGTCCCTAATTTGCTGGGAAGTGGCGGTGCGGTCCCCTACGGCACTGCGTAGGATCCTACGGTCTTGGCGTGCATTCGTGCGTCGCTGCGGTCCGGTCCCAGGTCGACGGGCACGTGCACCTTCCGCCGACCACTGGCGACAACATCGATGTACTGTGGAGACCTCACGCCCCACGTGTTGAGCAATTCGGTGGTACGTCCACCCGGCCTCCCGCATGCCCACTATATGCTCTCGCTCGAAGTCCGTCAACTGCACATACGGTTCACGTCCACGCTGTCGCGGCATGCTACCAGTGTTAAAGACTGCGATGGAGCTCCGTATGCCACGGCAAACTGGCTGACACTGACGGCGGCGGTGCACAAATGCTGCGCAGCTAGCGCCATTCGACGGCCAACACCGCGGTTCCTGGTGTGTCCGCTGTGCCGTGCGTGTGATCATTGCTTGTACAGCACTCTCGCAGTGTCCGGAGCAAGTATGGTGGGTCTGACACACCGGTGTCAATGTGTTCTTTTTTCCATTTCCAGGAGTGTATTTTAAAAAAAGAACATGATATAATGTGATAAATTAATAGCATCATAACATTCTCTGAATGGCCTATACAGGGGAAAAGTATTTAAACCGACAAACTATGGGAAGTTGTAGGGGACATCAAAACAAATATTTTTCCCTAATGTCATTTTTTCCTTTGAGGATTATTTTAACCGGTAGAAGCCGTATTTCGCTCTTCAGTTGTTAGAGGCCGTATTACAATCTTCAGTTGTTAGAGGGCGTATTCAGTTGTAGGCAATTGCTGTTCACCAGTGTAGTAGTGCATTGTCTCTGTTTACTAATGGAGCGATACACCTTGAGTGAGTACACTGATATGGTTGGTGCGTACTACGTAGTGCACCACAACGGACGAGCTGCACAGTGGGTTTATCAACAACAATATCCTAAACTTCGTATCCCGCATCATACGACCTTTGCTGCTGTGTACCAATGTCTGCGTGAGACCGGGTCATTTAGCAGATTACCTGGACAGGGACACCATCGCACGATAAGAAAACTGCAATTTGAGGAAGCTGTCTTGCAGCATGTGAAGTGGGATCCTTCAATCAGCACTTGTACAATTGGACGTAACGTGGGGACGAATCAGATAAGTGTAAGAACAGTCCTTTGAGAGAAATTGTTACGTCCATTTTGCTTACAGCGTGTCCACATCCTGGAAGCAGTTGATTATCCACCCAGAGCATAGTTTTTGCAGTGGTACCTGGAACAGTGTGAAATGCATCCTACATTTCCACCATCTGTGTTGTTTACCGATGAAGCAACGTTCAGGTGTGATGGAGTGTTCAACATGCACAATTCGCATGTTGGGAGTGAGGATAGCCCACATGCCACAGTTACTAGTGCTCATCAAGTGATGTTCTTTGTTAATGTGTGGTTCAGTGTTATTGGAGACTGTTTAATTGGGCCATATCTGCTCCCTACGACATTAAATGGCAGGCACTATTACAATTTTCTCGCCAGAGCATTGCCAGAATTGCTGTAAGACGTCCCGCTCCCTACAAGACAACGCATGTGGTTCCAAGATGACAGGGTGCCGGCACATTTCAGTCTTTGTGTGGGGTGATTCCTGGACCGACAGTTCCCACAAATGTGGATTGGTAGAGGTGATCCTGTACCATGGCCTACTCGATCCTTGGTCATAAAAATGGAGAAGTGTTTGTTGGTTTAATTAATTTGCTACCAGATAAATCTTCCCCTACCGGTTTAAATACTCCTCATAGGAAAAAATGACATTAGGGAAAAATATTTGTTTTGATGTCCCCTACAACCCCCCCCCCCCCTGCCAGAATTTGTTGGTTTAAATACTTTTCACCCTGTATATTATATTTAATATGTTTATATTTAGGTTTTGTTATTTCTGATGTTCCTCATCCAGTGCTGGCAGAGCCACAAAAGACTCCAGTAGTCCAGACTGAATTTAGAGGTAACACAAGGGAGGTGGATAGTTGTCTGTATGCCATAAGATATATGCAATGGAATCTGATCGGCCACCATGCCATGGAGTGCAACTAATATATGCTGGAGGCGATTTGTGCAATATGTAGAAGATATAGGCACCTGGTGATCAGTTGCCTTGAATGCGCATGACCGGCTCATGGAAGAAAGAGATAATAGCTGTAGGGAGCTTGCAATGTGTTTCTAATTTAGATTATGTTTGTGTATATATATGTAAATAAATCTATCATATAAAATTGTTTTATTTTTGACACTGTCAACAATAAGAGCACATACACTTGCAGTTTAAAAAGTACCAGCAGTAGTAGCTAGTTGAACTTGCAGCAGCAGAGTCTTCTACTGTCATCTGTATCGCATTAACAGTGGATTTGTCCAGTCACATACATATCAAGTACACACACTCTGGCCAGCACAGAGTGTGTCTCCAATGACAGCACATATGGTGTCATCAATTACATCATTGATGACTCATGGGATTTCTGCTCCCCCTCCCCATCTTATAAAGGCCAGTTGTCCTATGTATAAAATGGTGGGAGAGTCAAACTTTGGTGAGAAATTCAAAATTTTGGTACGGAAGTAAAAAAATAGCCCAATTGCTGTAGTGTGTTTCCTATGGAAGCACAGCTGTTGTCCTAAGCATAAACTGTCAGAAAATGCAAGATGTCATATTTTCATGCTGGCTGACTTGGAATACTGGGACAGGCTCTATGGTGTCACAATCCAGTTGAGACCTGTTAGGCTATTTACAACAGTGTAGAATTCTGGTATACTGCTCCAGAGCTGGAATACTGGCACTTGCTCTATGATGTCACAAGCCAGCTCAGAGTTGTCATGCTATTTATAACAGGGTGGAATTCTAACCCACACTTGAGATACTGGGACAGGCTCTGTGACATCAGAGATAAAAGATGTTTATGCAGGTCCAGGCCTGACTGCTAACCTACTTGACATGTTACTATCCATTTTAGGTCATTGCATACTGCTTCTCCTAACCCTAAGTTTAGATGCATCTTTATTTAAACACACACTGGTGAAAGAAGGGGAAGGGCTCCCTGTCTCCCTGCCACCACCCCTGAGCATCCATGCCACCCCACCGCCTGCTCTGCTCTGTAACGTGCAGGGAGCACGGCAGCCACACCACCTGGCCTGCTGCCATTATCGGGTAACAGCCCTGACTTAGTCCCCCAAGTTAAAGTCCAAACTGTATGCTGTATAGCAGGAACACTTGCACTTTATTTAAACTACTAACTTCCCAGGGCGAGCTACCTATGCTGTGATCGCAAATTGCTGGTCACCAGACCAGTCAAGAGGTCTGCCACCAGCTCATCCGTGAGACCCCGCTAAGAGCCAAATCACCCTGGAGTCGCAATACTGTGCACTGGTGACAGATACATTCATAGAGACACCACACACATACTACCAATTTGATAAACTAATGCAGAATCAAGTATAGAAGTTCTGATTTCCAAAGCTTGTATGCTGTTATGACAGCACTGCAGCCACAGCCTGCACGATTGGAGTCAAAATGGTGGGGAAAGTGAAAAATATGGGAATCACACGTGTACTTTAACCTGAATGACAGGCAGGCAAAATTAAAAATCCCTTAATTCCAAGTTTAAAGTGGTGGCCGTCAAACTACAAAGCACTCATCCTAACTTTAAAACTGAATGGCCCACTGATGCAGCCTGGATGGTTGTCAGACACGCGTTGGAGGAGTGTGAGGGAGGAGGGGGGGGGGGAATAGAAGAGGTATTCACCAGCAGCTTTATTTGACCCTGCTGCCCCCCATGCCGCACCGTAACGATCATCAGTCAACTCACAGACGCTGGCTCGAAGCAACCTCGCCGCACCTCACTGTGCTGTGCTGTGCTGTGCTGTGCCAGGGTGGGATGCATGCCATGCCGGAGACATCCTCATAGGACGACAGGCTGTCTAGGTACTTATATGAAACATCCAGCACTGGGCATATAGCCTGCTAAGGTAGTACATTTACACTGCAGTCCACATACTTCTTGACTTATTCCTATCACTACAAAATTTTACACTTAAACATAGTCTAATTGTAAAACAGGACTGCATCCTGTTGTGATAAAGGAATGCAATGGAATGGTTCTGACATTTCTGGAGCAATCTACATGGTCTCTGCACACTGCTGCATCATATAGACACTAGACATTTCCACAGGAGTTTCAAATCATTTCTGCTGAATGCCTCTGTGGTCCCTTCAACAAGGTCACTATTGATTTATACCATCATCTGTGTGAGTTAGTATTATGTCTATAATGACCTTGATGTCAACAGTCCACCATTTTGGGTTATTGTGTAAGGATGGGGCATTTGATTAAATTTGATATCAGGGGATTACTTTGAAAATGTGATTCTTGGCTCTCTTGGTCGGCTAAACTACTCTCACAACAGAGATGGGGCCACTTACAGGGAGCACATAACTTTAGCGGGTACAAAATCTATGACACTTTTGAACGAGATCTGTGTGAACTGTTGAGGCAATGACATTCAAAATCTGCATGACACCTTACAATCAAACCTTACTTTGTATCATAGGCAGTATAGGCCTCCTGAGGAATCTGAAGGTGACGCTAATTAACATGCAGTCAAGATCAAAGTTCGTACTTCGAGGTTATCAATTCTGCTGAACACTGATACACCAAAAAGTTATAACCACCTACTTCATAGCATGTAGCTGCAACTTTTGTACCCAATACAGTGACAATTCTGTGTGACATGGAGTAGACAAGTCTTTGGTGGGTTTTTGGAGGTATGTTAACACAATTGCCATAAATTGCAGGCTCAGAGCCGACGTCCAATACCATTCCAAAGGGGTTCAGATCATGTGAATTTAACAGCCAAGACATCAGCATCGTTCCTGAATAGACCATTGTAGCATGATTTGGGCCTGGCACAGTAGACAGTTATCCTGCCAGGCATCAAGCTTGAAGGGTGTGAACATCATGATGGAACAAAGGCATCGTCTACAGCAGTGACTCCAGCTACTCAAAATGACACAAGACCAAGTGTCCGTACACAGTATAGTGCATACATACAGTGAATTTTACTACAAATTTATGAAATTTTATTTTTTTCCCTACATAATTCCACTGGTATTGTACAGTCTTGCGTAGAGAGCTCTCAAAACTGACTATTATGGATCTGTGTACGTATGGTCATGAAACAAAAGGTCTAAGAGATACATTTTCTGGTACAGCTTCTCCCAGTTTTATACAGCAGTTGGTTATTGTTGAGCATCTTCACTTCTCCTCCCCACCTTATTCGTGAGGTGACAATTGCGCATTATGAAGCATCATCAAATGGAGCGAAATTCCTACCTCGTATACTTTGTGACAAGACAGATTTGGAATTTAATCACTGAATCACCAAGTCAGGCACTGCACAATTTATTCTTCAGATTGTCATGAGTGTGTGACCACCACCACCACCACCACCACCACCACCACCACCAACACCTCCGAACGTGATCCACTTCATCAGTATCCATTTTGTGTCCTTTTACAATTGAATAAATGTTCTGCGGTAAAGACCTCGCTATAGGCACGTATAGAAAAAATCATTAATGAAATTAGTGGCTAGTTTCTCGCAAGATATAATTCATTGTGTTCAGACAAAAGGAATGCACTTAGAAATTAATGCTACACTGCATCTGTCACACACTGTGTGAAAAACGAAGTACCATACACTCAATGTGGATGTAGAAATGATACCGCCTCAACCTCCGACCTGTTACAAAAGAGTAGATCAGAAATCAGTGGCGTTTGAGGTCTGAACTTAAGTCTGTTTCTGATGTTGTACTAATGTTGCAGACAAGAGCAGGACACTTTCCCCTTCCAATCTCTCACAACAAATGTCACACAAGTGGCTAGAGATATGTGCATAGAGCGCAAGCAAATCTCGTAATTTTCTTGCCGCAGACTCAAAATCGCTGCAGCTAGGAAACTGGAAATTCCACACACAGTTATATTGGTTGGATAAAGTAATAAGTGATATGAATAATATCTCTTCTCTGGAGCATAACTTCTGATTACTTGTTAAGCACAGACAGCCCTGTGGCTCTCTGTAACTGTCAGTTTTCTGCTACCATTATGAAGATGTTAATAAGCCATAATATTGAACCTAACAGACTTTAATATAGGAAGTATGAATTTAATTATAGATATAGGTTGACGTTAAAGAAAGATTGTGGACAAAGGTGAGGGCTAGGCTTAACATGTGTCTAGAGAACGATGTCAATGAAAACAGTGGGACAGGAACTGCAGGAGGCATCGGATACAAAGAAAATGATTCAGCAGTGCTAGAAGCATGAATTTTAGAGTACCAACCAGTGAAAACATTTAATGTTGTCCAGCAACTGTTCCCTAACACAGGACAGGTTTAGATGCTGGTTTGGGCTATGGGTCAGTTATTGCCTCCAGTTTTCCCCCCTAAAGGAGATTCAATATTTTGCCTCACATGATTGAAAATATCTGAGATTGGTTTGATGATCCTGAGGTTGAAACAATATGTCTTCTCTGGCATGAAAAATGATGATGTTTGAAATAATAACAAATTATTAAGATGTGTGGTGTAACAGTAATAACTTGCCTAATACTCGTCCCAACCATCTCTTAAGTAACTGGGAGAGTTCTTCTGTGAGCAGTGATAAAGAAAAATCACATTTACAGATGTCTAAGATGTGTATCAATCAATCTGCAGGACAATGTGGACCATTCTGCATGCCAAAGGAGGTTCTAGCGAATATTGCATACGTGTTAATATTATATTCTCCAACCACCGTATATGAACTTTGCCGTCTTTAAAATGCAAGCTTGCTATGTGTAATACACACATATTATAAAAATTGATGTGTGTGTGTAATGGTACATATGTATGTATGTACATACGTTTTTCCGCATCTCCTAAACCACTGGACTGATTTCAACCAAAGTTGGTACACATATTACTTACTGTCTGGAAAGAATCGCTGTGTGGAGCAGGGGGGTGGGATGTGGGGGGGGAACAACTACTTATTAAAGAGGGGAGGGGGGGGGGGGGTGAAAAAGAAGTGTAGCCAATGACACGCAAATGCCTGTATTTTATTCGCCCAGCAACTGAGAATGAGAATATTTTATCATGTACTACATTTTTGCTGTTCATAACCTTGGTGCCGTTAGTGACAAACATGGAGAATGGTTCCACCAGGATATTTCTAAAATGGAGAAGTGTTATCAGGGCAGCTGGAGTACTGCAATATTGTCCGACTACTGTTGCACCTTACAAAGAAACATTAATGATGCAAAATATAGCAGGAAATTAGGAAGAAATTATTATTAGGTATATTTATTCACTTTTGGTGCCGAAGGGGTGAACTATCAACAGGCATTTTCCCCTGGAAATTTGGTGTTCTGTAGCATCATTAGATAACATTTATGGACATGAGTTACTATCCTCAATTTTGTTTCTCCAATGAATTCTAGCTTTTGAAACTATTTGTTTCTTCCTACGGTAAAAAGATGGTACGTTCATTCAGTTCAGAAAGGAACAGTTGGTCATTCATAACTATTTCACTTATATACAAATGCTGATTTCATACACATTACATGAAAATCTCTAACCTCTTATCGTTTAAAAGCATTTTCAGGGGAATGGACTAGACAAGTGTTCAGAACAGCAATAGGATTACAAGTGGATGGGTGCCCATGAGAAACATAGGCTGAACCCATAGCCCTGACACACATTAAAATCTCCACATAATAAAATTGGGTAAGAGTATGTAATTTGGTGCACTATGAACAGAACTCTTTAAGTACAGCTGGTAGAAATTCTTATCTGAGCTATTTCCGTATTACTGTATTCCAATGTAGGTCATGATTTCTCTGCATAGGTTTATCTAGAAAGCACTTTTTCTTTAATGTTTGCAATGCAAAAAGAAATCAGATCAGGTGTGGAACATCATAACACAATCAGATCTATTTTCTCCACTGACATTGAACGAACCTAAATCTTTGCATAGTACACTGAGAATTCACTTATTTGGGGGATCTCAAAGTATGAAGCTGGACAAGTACTAAGCTCCCTTCATGTCCTTACTCAGATCAATCACTGAAATTAATAGTGTACATATATTATTAATGTAAAATATTTGTTAACAATATTAGAAGAAACTTTCCTGGCAGATTAAAACTGTGCGCTGGACCGAGACTCGAACTCGGTCCAGCACACAGTTTTAAACTGTCAGGAAAGTTTCATATCAGTGCACACACTGCTGCAGAGTGAAAATTTCATTCTGGGAATATTAGAAGAGTTTACAGCTTGCTAAACTCAGCCATGTATAAAATTAGCCTGGGCCTAAAATGCGTCTAACAAGGGTACTGGTGTCTATCTTGTTTCAGGATATTAATATCTAAGGTATATGATACATCAAGCTCTTTAACAATTTTGCTTACCACATATTGCAAATGGCTTGTTGGCAACGGTGAATCACTCATTCAGAAATGTATGTCAATAAATAACTACATAATGAAAACGAGTTACTGAATAAAAATGAAAACTTCTTTAGTTGCCTGTATGTATTATGTAGTGCACATCATTCCTTGGAAAGGAACCATCAGGTAACAGTTTCAATAATTAACATAATGAAACTCAAATCATGCTGCACTTAACACAAGGAAACTTTATTCCAACTTTAATTCCTTTGATACAGTTTGTATAACAACTTCTGAGACATACAACAATGATAATTAAAGTTTGAAAACTGCTAATCCAGATTCTTTGAAATAAAATGAAAAATATTATTCTTCATTATTTTTCAAACATGATAATCTACGGGGTGTACTGATTTAAACACATGGTATTACATTTCTTCCAAAATTTTACATCAAATCTCAAATGACTGAAGTCTTTCATCTTCGATATTACACACATCGGTTACATGTATTGCACTATACTCTCTCTCTCTCTCTCTCTCTCTCTCTCTCTCTCTCTCCCACACACACACACACACACACACACACACACACACACACACACACCGTAGTCAACATATGTAATTCTTTGGTCAAACACATGCAACAGCAATGCTTTAGCAACCCTAAAAATTAATTCAGCAACAAGCATTGAGGAAACAGGACACATTTAAGTATCACAGTCATATCACACAGTTTCAGTTCATAATTGAACTGCCCCATTCTTGAGGCATCCTCCACACCAAACTTGTGTGGATATCTGTACACAAAGCTTCGACTTTTAACTAATTCCTTAATGCACAATGATCATTCTATATACTAGATACAAAGTATTTGGCTTTGCATTAAAAAATTCAGGTCTTCAGTAATACTGTAATATAGTAACAAAGGTTCAAATGGCTTTAAGCACTATAGGACTTAACATCTGAGGTCATCAGTCCCCAATATAGTAATACCATTCATTATTTCAATATAATTGGAAAGATCACACTAGCAGTCCAGTGTATGGGTTTCTAGGCCCTTTTATGCACTTATGTATAAATAGCTGAACAAATAACTCTCAGTGTCATCATACAAAAACAAAATTGACACTATAACATAAAGAGTATAAAATTACATACACGACAGCAGCTTTTGAGCTCAAATCAATGAGATTCAGACTGTTGATGCTACTACAGGAACTTGATCAAAAGAGCAGCAGCAGCAGCAGCAGCAGCACTAGCACCTTGAAATTATTTTTTGTGACTGACAGTTCTGAAAGTCGAACATGATTACGCCACTGTTACAACTGGTGTTTTTCTGCACTGTGAAGCCAAGTATGTTTTTTTAAAAGATTACATGGTCAGCTTGAATGCATTTGCTCTCTAAGAATGAGGAAAACATGATTTTGTGATACACTAAGTCATCTCAGGTGAATGCCAAAATGACTCCTTTAATAAGGTCACAAGTGACTTCTTCCCTCATTCTTGCCCTCTCCAAACTAGTGTTCCATCTCTAATGACATAGACATCAATAGGGCACTAGGTTTGGAAAAGGACAACTTAAAAACATTATTCTAAAAAAAAGTACAAATCTGTATTCTTATTTTTCAAGCAACAGACGTAATCGTACCCATGTATATCAATGGTAGAGTGAATGATGTAATAAATAATGTATGTAAATCACACATAGCATCAAAATACTGCATTCTGCCATTATTCCCTATCAAACATGAAAAACAATCATTTGTGACAAAAATAAATTTTATAACAATAACCACTATTATTCTGAGTAGATCATATGTCTCCCTAAATAATATGCCAACTTTTATCTTTACCAGTTACACCGTCACATTGCATACACTCATGTCCTTAAGTTAAGGCATCTTTGGGTTTTCTAAAAATTATAATTAAAAAAAAAAAGCCTCATAGCAACACTGTGAGGACTAACCTGTTGGAGGAGAACACTGAAACACGTGGCACGTATGATGTATGACATGTTGGTACAAGACTGTACAGTGTGCCTGCATTGCTCCATATTGATATTAGATTGTGCGTGGCCAGATCACTGGCATTTTACCTGATGAGCATAATCAGCAAGAGGTGGGATGGGAATTGAATGCCACCTTTAGCATCTTTTCATGGGTGTGGAGGCGATTCTGGGAGAAAGGAAACATTCCGCAGCAGTACAGGCAGGGTCATAAATTTGCTACATGCTAGCACCAGGATAATCATCTTGCCTTCAAATCAAAATAACAGCTACTCTGACTAGAGATCTCACATCAGTCTCTAGGGGTCACAAATTTCCCAAAAATTATTTACCATCAACTTTGAGAAGATGCTATGTATGCTTGGCAGTCTGCTCAGTACATTCCACCCACTTACACACATACACCACGTGGCTTGAAAATGTGGGGGCTATTTGTCAATGAACTCTTGTACAATTCTTTGATTCCAGTTTCTGTGATTTGCTAAAATAGTATGTCATTTATACAAATTATTAATCTATTCTTTACACATGAGAATACCTCGATGACAATCCTTTCTTCTTTAATGAGTGCACATGGTAAAGCCTGAAGTTTAGCACAGAATCTAATTAAGATTTATCTTCATGTATAAAGGAACAAAAACTGATGCTTGTATTTCTGAAAATACTTCAACAGTAGTTTTGAAAACAGACCTCCGCAAACATCAACACAATCACAACATTATTATTTGTGTCATCAATACATGTGCCCTTAGTTCAATACCAGAACTATTGTCATTAAATCATTTTCTATTACATCTATTAAAATGATAATTTATAAACATAAACATCTCCAATTAACATTTCAGATCACAGTATTAGCAATCAATACTATTTCAAATACAGAGACATCAGAGGTTTGTGAATATTGTCTCAGGGAACATACTTCCTCAACAGTATCAGACTACAAAACCCTTATCAATAAGAGAATATGTCAAAGTCGAATTCTTAACCTAAAGATCTTCACAACTTCTGGCTATAAACTACATTAATCAAAGTTATAAAATAACAAAACAGTAACTTGAAACACAGTCTTCACGTCCAGTTTTACCAGGTAAATGTTTATAGAAACTACACATTTATGTTAATGTTCCACAACAAAAGTCATACCAACAGTTGTGATCAATATTTCTTCTCCAAATTGTATGTGACTGAGAAGATATGTTGGTGATGTGCTGAACTCCTGGTTGTGGCACCTGCACAAACCAGGTGGCCAACACACGCCATGAGAAAATGACTCAGAACAGTATAGTAGTTAATAGTGCAGCTGCAATGCTGTAGCTCTAGGAGGGTGTTAGAGGTAGATGTAGAGACCAAGCTCAGCACAGCATGTAACAGCCGGACAGACAAAAGTTACAAGATACTTGTGCATCTACAGGGCCTGTCCCAAAAGTTCCCAAAATAATTTCTGCTAGTCGGTAACACTGGCTAATGGGGTGGAGCTTTCGACAGAGAAGTTGGTGGGGGATCTAAGCTTTTTTAAATGAGACCAGTGTCAGTTGCCTGCAGGCAGTTGATAAGGCAGGGTCATGCTCCACACAGAGGTATCAACTGCACCCTCATTGAGCAAAAAGTGGACCAATTTTTGGAGCAATGTTTCCAATCAAGTTCTTTGTGAAACAGAGGAAAAACAGCAGAGATGCTTGAAAAGCTTCAGGAAGCCTATGGTGTCAGGCGATGAAACAAAGCCAGACTTTCATGTGGCACAAGAGGTTTCAGGAAGGTCGAGAGGCCCTCAATGACAATGACTGCTCTGGATGCCCATCGACATCACAAACGGACAACTCAGTGCAAAAAGTGCATGAAGTTGTCGACAAGGACCCATGCTTTAGTGTTCAGATGACTGCAGAGGAGTGTGGAATACCCAAAACAATCATTCACTGCATTTTAACTGAGACTCTTCAAATGTGATTTTAACTGAGAATCTTCAAATGTGGAAAGTCTGTGGAAAAATGGTGCAAGTGAGATGAAGAAGCAGCGTTTGTTGAACAACCAGGAACTGCACGAGCACTACGAAACGGATCCAGAATTTTTGGACAGAGTAATTACAGGGGACAAGAAAAGGATTTTTCAGTATGATCCCAAAACAAAGCATCAGAGCTGCAAGTGACACACCAAGGAGTCTCCTAGCCTGAAAAAAGAAAGGATGAACAAACCACAAACCAAGGAAATGCGCATTGTGGTTTTTGAAAGAAAAGGTGTGGTTCAAAGTGAATTCTTGCCACAAGGACAAACAGTCAACAAGGGGTTCTACTGTGAAGTGCCCAAATGGATGCATAACAGGGCTCGATGCATCTGAAAAGAAATTCACGATAACTGGATCACGCACCATGACAACGCATCAAGCCACACTGCACTCACTGTCTCTGAGTTGCTGGCCAAAGTGGGTATGGCAACACTTCCCCAGCTGCCGTACAGCCCCAATCTGGCAACAGCAGACTGTTTTTTGTTCCCAAGAATCAAAAGAACCCTAAAAGGAACTCAACATGGGATGCTGGAAGAGGTGAAAGCAGCTTCGACGGCCACACTGAAGGAGATTCCTGTTGACAACTTCCAGGGCACCTTCAATGACTGGGTGAAGCTTTGGCAACAGTGCATTGAAGCAGGGGGAGAATACTTTGAAAAGTTCTGAGAAGACTGTAAACTATTACTGAATAAATGATTTTTTTAAATCATTCTGGGAACTTTTAGGACAGACCTTGTATAAGAAACTTCACTCTCATATATCTGTGAAAGACAGTATCAAGGTACAACTGTCTGCCAACTGCAAACACACTCAAAATAGATGATAGAAGTAAGGATCGCTGATGCTGAAAGGAACTGAGCCAACTGAAAATAAATAAGGCACTTGGCTCTGATGGAATTCTAATTAAGCTTTATGGAGAGTCTGCTCCAGAAATACCTCTTTTCTTAACTCATATTTATTGTCAATTACCTACATAAAATAGTCCAAAGTGACTGGCACAAATAGCAGGTGACTGTTCTATATAAGAAAGTCTAAAGAACAGATGCATAAAATCATAGTCTGCGGGAATATGCACATGTAGATGTAAACTGTTTGTGATGTGAGCACAAGGGTTTCTAAGAAGTGAACCTCAGTAGCATAAACTGTCCAGAAGCAACTGGTGGTGGCCACAAGAGCAAAATTAATCGGGTTGCCCTTTAAGATTCAGGAAAAGACAACAGGAGCATGTACCATGAATGCACTGACAGTGGTACATTTTCAACCAGTCACTGCGAAAATCAATAATAGATTCCATCAGATCATTAGAAAGCATTTCCAGCTGTGTGGACTCTACACTGATGTTGTTGCTGGCTTCATCTAGAGTGGTATGCATTGTTTATAAGCAGTGGGACAAGCACAAAGTATTTGCCTTTTTGAGCAGGCTGTTGTATGATACCACCCCCAAATAGTGCCCCTCACTGTAATCACTTCTTCATCGATAAAGCAGGTGCTTCATAAACATTAGTCTGCCACTATAAGAAATGCTCATATATTGATACCTCTTTCACTGTGCGCCCCACCCCCCCTCCCTCCTCTCTCTCTCTCTCTCTCTCCCCCCCCCTCCCTCACACAGGGGCAGGGAGAGGGGGAGGGGAGGGAGAAGGGGAGGAGGGGAGGAGGAGAGGGGGGGAGGGGGGAGGGGGGAGAGAGGGAGAGAGAGGGAGAGAGAGAGAGAGAGAGAGAGAGAGAGAGAGAGAGAGAGAGAGAGAATACTATCTGAAAGTTCAGCAAAGAGTCTTGTTTATGTGCCTGTCTACCACTCAACGCCTTCTTCCACTGTCTGTATGATAAATTGCTTATTCATTTAAATCCCAAATGCTGCAAAGCTGTCCAGCAAATGGGCACAGAGTTGGAATGTCATTTATTGTTATTTCTCAAGCATTGTTTTACTTGTTAGTATAAAATGTGGTATTGGCAAGTACCACTATTGTCAACCATAGACAAATCTGCATGTCTGAATACAAAATCCCCCTGCCTCTGCCCTGTATCCTTCTGATTACCACTTTTTTCAACTTTTCCAAGCTCCAAATTCAACAGGAACAGGAACTTAAGGTTTATCAGTTTATGCAGTTTCAATGGAAAGGCATTAAGTATTTTCCAATTCCCAAATCCGTAGATTAAGTTCATCAAATTGAATCAAATTTGTATCAAAGACCAATAAATGTACGTACTTTTAGTAACATGACTTTTTATTCCAAGATGTTTTTCCTGTCTTGTAAAGAGTGTTAATTTATAACTACATATATCCTCTGCAAGCCATTGTACAGTTCATAATGGGTAGTACTTGGCACCAATATTATTAATGTTTGGTCCTATTCCATTCAGTTACCGAGTGTCCATGATTTTCTATATGCCGCCACGTGCACCCAAACCATCTTATGCTCATCATTCCTGCATGAGATATGCAATGGTGACAAAAGAAATGTTGTGCAGTGCTCCTTGAATGGCAGTTCATTAAATTACCCACAATGATTTTGCAAGAATTATGTCAGAAATTCCCTAATGATTTTTATTTAAGTTTGAAAACACCTCTGTTACACCTTCATACAAAATATACTGACCTGTTACAATCTTCATAGTGCATCCCAGAATTTGTTTGATATCTGTTATATATATCTGTATTTGATAAGGGCTCGACATGTTGGAGAACTAATCCACAGTTGACCACACTAGTGTCTTGCACGTGATTTAGTTTACAGATGCACAGTACTTTCTCAGAACCCTTCCAAAAAATTTAACAAGGGGAGGCCACGACATTGGGATCTTATATTTACTTCAAACTTTGTACTCCTTTAGTAGCCCATTAAAACAACATAACATGCAAGTAATAAGGTGCACTACTCTAGCAATTCCAAGAAAATCGTAAGAGAAGTTTTACCCATCCATTATGTGGCATACATATCTATGCGTAGGGGCTAGAGGCTACAGTTCGTGATAGTCAAGGGGTTAGCATTCAAGCTTCGTACGACAAACATGTGTGAGGCGATGGTTCTACTCCTGCTGAAACATAATTTTTAATCTATACTTTTCTCATCACTGGTCGTATTATGTAATTTATATGACATGAGGAGGTATTGAATAGAACTGGGGAGAAGAGGAGTTTGTGGCACAACTTGACTAGAAGAAGGGACCGGTTGGTAGGACATGTTCTGAGGCATCAGGGGATCACAAATTTAGCATTGGAGGGCAGTCTGGAAGGTAAAAATCATAGAGGGAGACCAAGAGATGAATACACTAAGCAGATTCAGAAGGATGTAGGTTGCAGTAAGTACTGGGAGATGAAGAAGCTTGCACAGGATAGAGTAGCATGGAGAGCTGCATCAAACCAGTCGCAGGACTGAAGACCACAACAACAACAACAACAACAACAACAACAACAACAACATCATGACATTTTAGAGGTAATATGATTAAAAAATCACATGTATTTGTATTAAGTTTTAGTGAATTTCATGTTATTTGACTATTTACTATTTTTAATCAAATTAGAACAAACATATTTACAACTATTGGCAGGGAAACAAAGAAATGCATAGAGTTTTGCTGAAAATGTATGCCTGCTGTGATTTGCGAAATGTCTTATGCAGTCTGCTAAGGTACTCGGAACTACTTTGCACCTTTATGCTCCGAGCTGCAGGAACAGAGGCAGGCCCCAATTGGCAGTTAACCTGCATAGCAGAGGCGTTGCTAATGTAACAAGAATGATTAATGTAGGTGTAAATTTTTATTGAATACCACAGAATTTGCACTTGGGCTACAAAAATGAATGCAACTTCCTGTTCTTCAAATTCCGCAGATAATGAATATCATGATGATTCGAACTGTTGTCTCATCCGCAACACTCTTGTAAAGCGCGAATGCTAACCACTTGAACACAATGACTTTCTATGACCAGCACCTTCACACAGATGCATCAGTTACATAATATATGCTTAAAACTTCTCTTACGATTTTCTCAGAACGGTCAGAGCAGTGCATCTTACTACTTGCACATTATGTTGTTTTAATGGCCTACTAAAGGTGTACAAAGTTTGAAGTAAGTCTGCGATCCTACCATCATGGCCTTCCCTTGTAAGTGTTCCATTCACCTTCCCTAATGCTTATTCTACATGATCATCTCATTTTATATCGCTTCTTACTGCTAACTGCAAATACTTACATGCTGTGACATGCTCGAGATGTTAATTGCTAACTGTAATTGGATACTACTGGGTTCTTCCTCTTTTATATTATTTTACATTTATCTACATTTAAACAGAGCTGCCAATCATTACACCAAACGGAAATCTTTCCAAGACTTTCTGCATTTCCTTATGATCATCTCACAACAATAATGTCCTTCTGACAACAGCATCCTCAGTGAATAATCTACTGAGAGCATTACAAGTCCTATCACACTCCCTTGGGGCACACCCAACATTAATTTTGTTTCTGTATAACCATCCAGTATAATATAGTGGGATAATGTGATGGGTTCTATTAATGTAAGTTACATCAAGCCAATCACATATTTTTGGACATACTCTGTATGACTGTGTCTTGATTATTCACTGAAGATGTGCTACAATGTACCTGCTCACCAGCATCTATTGCTTGCAAGCTGCCATGCACGAACAGAGTAAAATTTTTAAGGTAAGCTATGTTTCATGAGTGGCTTCTGCTGACGCTGTGCTGATGCTCTGGCAGAAGCTTATTTGCCTAGGGGAATGTCATAATCTTTGAGTTTATAATATGCTCTAGGATCCTGCAAAAGATGGATGTCTGTGATATTGGCCTGTAATTCTGTGCATCTAATATTTTACCCTTTTTGATTTTTGAAAACAAGAGTGGCCTGCACTTTGTTCCAGTCATGCACAAGATTCTTCATAAATTCAAACTATGTAAGGAGTCAATTCCACAGCATATTCAACACAAAATCAAACTGGTATTCTGTCAGGTGCCTTGTCTGTTTTCAGTAGTTATAATTGTTTCCATATATAGGGGTGCCAACATCAATATCTCTCATTTGTGAGTCTATGCAGCAAACAGACATTGTTACTGTAGTATCCTAAATAAAGACTTAAATGTGGAATTTAATATTTCTGCTTTCAGTTTTTTGTCTTCAGTTTCATCTCCAGACAAATCCATGAGAGACTGAATGATAGGTTTCGACCCCTCATTGACTTTACACGTGACTAAAACTTCATAGGATTTTTCTAATAGATCTTTCACCAGGCTCTGGCTGAAAATTATTGGTGCAAAAGTTGATATTTAGTTTTCTCTATCAGTTTCCCTGCAATTTCTCTTGTAGCAAGAGTATATTAGATTCTGTTTTTGCAAAAAGCTCTAGATGGTACCATTAAACCACGACTTTTGGTATGGCCTTTGTATGTGAATAAATCATTATGCTTGTCACAACTAAACTTAGTCATAGAAAATGCACTCCAAAAATAAATAAAACAAACTGGCTCACACTAGTTAAAACAATAACAACAACAAAACAATAACAAACAATAGCAACAATATCCTCTTCTGATGACTGAGTGTTTCAACTTAAATAGATATCTGTCAGAGGGATAAATAATATACTGAAAGATATCTAACGTTGTGCTACACAAAATGTATACAGAAGGGATTGATCATGAAAATGATGAAGGTCATTTATATGCCTAATGACCCTACCCTGCAATAAATCAGTGGCATACTGCACAGCTTCCTGTCGGTCTCGTGCCAGGCCAGCTTCTATCAACCACGTCACAAGTGCAGATCCCTTGAACACTTCTCGATATGTGCGGAAGTGCCATCTAGAATTAAAAGTAAAGGTATATCAATTTCTGCAATTAAATTTACAGGATGCTAAAACCTAAATGAAAACAACAATTAAATAAATTGAAATATATCAACAAGATATTAGCTTCTTACTACAATTGTACTAAAAAGAAACAGGGAATGGAGACTATGTTGACTATGGTCTTCATCTCTGACAATCCATGTATCCACCTGAAATGACCTACAAGACCTGTGAAAACACAAATCTCAATGAATGGACCCTGCATTAAGTCCAAATATTCACTGGGTGAACAATATGTTCCTGCAGCAACCAAAGCTGCAGACTGATATGTAGTAAATGAGTTGCTGATAAACTGCAGTGCAGCTACCAAAAGCAGAACTACAATCATCAGTACCATGTTTGAATGTATGACACAAAGTATTGGACACTATTGTGGACAATAGTTAAGGATATGTGCTCTCCCATACACATTGTTTCCCTGTCAAAACTCGACTGTATAGTTGTAGCTGTCCCTTTTGAACAAGTGCATATTTTCAATGGAAAACTGCAGATGTACTGGAATACTAGTCTAAAAATATCCAGCTTATTAAACACGGATGTGTAGGGGGTTTTATGAATGAAAAACACACGATCCTCGCAACTCATTTTTTAACTAAAAATATATTTTGTGCCTCAAATGAGTTACCCAAACTATTATAATGTATAACTTCAAGAAATGAAAATATGGAAAGTACAACAACTCAAAAGTAAAACAGGAGCTGTTGAGGGACACTGTTCTGATCATTACAGTTGCTGCATCTAACTGCTGCATATCATCATGAATATTTGCTTTCAACTAGGGCTTCCCATCTGCACACACACAATCATACTATCTAACATAGGAGAATGCAGTTCCTAAGAGAACTGTGTATAAGGTACTGAATGTGTTAGGTTTTATTGTAAATGAAGTGTGCTTATTTTCTGTAAAATAAGGTACTGATTTAAATTAGATTAATTAGATTATTTTAGAAAAGTCTTTTGACAATGTAGACTGCCTAAAATGTTATGCTCATAAAGCTGGATCATCAAGACACGAAAATAATCATGCAGCTTTACAGGAATCAGACAGCAATTGTCAAAATAAAAGATGGTCATTCAAAATTTGCAAAAAGAAATGAAGCTGTCCAGATGGGATGCAGTCATCTCTTCAAGATGTACAAAGAAGATACAATAAATGAATATAAAGATACTTATTACGAAAGGAGAACTACACTTGGAGAAAACATAAGGATGCTTGGATTTGCAGATGATATAGGACTGTTAGCTGTATTTGAAAACAGTCCTCAAAAGGCCACAGAAGGCATGAGCAAGGAATTTTCAGAAAGATAGAATATGAAAATAAATAAGAAGAAACCTGAATTCCTTGTATGTAGTCAAGTTCCAATAACAGTAAATCTACCTTTGGATAAAGAGATGCTGAAGCAACTCACCAGCTTTAAGTACATGGGTAGTACACTAATAGAGGATGGTAGATCATGCCAGAAGATTAAATACAGACCTGCATACTCAAACACCATTGAGTAGAGGGATAGGGAGAGGGAGAGGGAGAGGGGGAGGGAGAGGGGGAGGGGGAGGGAGAGGGGGAGGGGGAGGGGGAGGGGGGAGGGGGAAGGGGGAGGGGGAAAGGGGAGAGGGAGGGGAGGGGGAGGAGAAGCTACTAACATCAAAAGTATTGATTTCAGCTCCAGGAAACAAAACATAAAAACTTTTGTTACGAGCTTTGCCCTATATAGCTTTGAGACGTTGACAATAGGGTAGCCAGAATGGAAAATATTACAGGCTTTTGAGGCTTGGTGTTGGAGAAGAGTCCTAAAGAGAGAGAATGACCAATGAAGAAGTCTTAAACAACTTAGGAGACGAAAGACGGTTAAGGAGGACAATCACAGAACAGATCGACCGATGGATTGGACAACTATACTGAACATTGCACCTTCATTGTGAAATTAATAAAAGGAAGAATCCCTGCTATGAATGAACAAGGAAGACCAAGACTACAGTAAATCAGGCAGATAAAATAAGATTTGAAATTGACAATGTACTCTGAACTAAAGAGAGTTTCTGAAGATAGGGAAAAATCAGGAACAAAAATTGTCGCTAACCAAACTATGGACTGAGAACAAAAGAAAGAAGATGTGATGTACTGCAATACATAGTTTGCTTTATTTTTCAGTCTGTGAGTTGAATCTGTAACAGTCGTAGTTTATCATCTGCAAATGAAAAAGCTTTGGAGCTTTATACTACACATATTGTTAAGTCATAGATGAATATAAAAAATATATGTGAGTAAATATGGAACTTTGAGTGAACACTTTAAGTTATAGTGCCAATGTCAGATTAAGTTCCTTTCCTGTTATGTAACAGTTTGTAATAACTTCCTGCTTCATACCATGTAAGTAAGAGCAAAACCAACTGCATGACTTTTCCCCAATTAAACAGTGCTGTTGATTTATTTAGCAATACACCACAATATAGAGATTTAAAATTTCATCTGCTGTCCCCTTCTTGTGCTGAGGCCCCACCTATAAGTATTTAAATATATGTTAAAAGACTTGCATGTAAAGAAATGTTACACATGTACACTGCTAATTTAGGATTCTCAAAAATTTACAAACCTACCTGTTACCTGACAATAACCACCCACTGTAGGCTTTCATGTGCAGCACTTACGTTTTTGATTATTTTAGTTTTAAGGACATTAGGCCATGGTACAAGGCATACGTTTGTGCTTAACTTTTGGTTTTCCAATGCTGGAGGCATCATCACAGGCTACAAAAACTCATGACGCAGTTGCAATTTTTGAAGAAGTTAAAAAAGCTTCCTGCGCTGGTTTGAGATTGTACTGCTTCCCGATAGCATCTGATGACGTATCCAGCACTGGATGACAAAAAGTTAGACAGAGAAATATATGCCTCATACCATGGCCTAATGCCCAAAAACCAAACTCACTAAAATAACCACACAAGCCCTTACCCTTTGGTACCTTAGTAACAATTTCAAATTTCTTAATATTTGTCTTCAATAGATCTATCTACTGCTGTTCCCTACTAATCCTTTTTGTGAAAACTCTCCTAGTTTGTCTAGTGGAAAAAATGCGGCTATCTGTGATTTACTTGCAACGGATGAGAAATGTCAATGGAAAATTCTGAAAATATCTGTAATAATATCTCAAACATCTTCATTTTCACATGTTAATGATTTGATGACTGAACATTTCTATTGCTACAGCATTATAGTCCTCACATTATTCTACGATGTTTCAGTTTTATCTGATTTGTGTGTCCTTTTGTCATAGCTCAAATCTTTAATCCAATAACATTTCCTAAAACACTAAAATATTGTCCTTACTGAGACGCTACATATGGATGTCGGACATACAGGCAGCTTTTATACAATTTTCACATTCTCCAGCTTTATATTCTGCACTTTATTATCCAAATTGGCTGCCTATATTTATTTTCCTTAGTGTAAAATGGCTTTCACACAGAAATTTTAACTAACAGAAGGTACTATTTCAAAAATCCCTGATGACAAGACACATGCACCCCTTTGTCATTTGAAAAATCAAACCAAGGTGATAAAAGGCACAACTAATTAACACAAGCTTTTTGTAACAAATCCATAATATCACATTAATCAAAACTGAAGCAAATACAAATTTATTAACTGGATTTAAAAAAAATTAAATCACGTTCTTCTACTCCTTCTATGCACCACACAAATGTGTAAAAACAAAATATAAAAATAAACATAACTGATTTCTGCATGGACTGTGATGTAATATAGAGCAAATTTCTCTTGACACCCCAGTGCAGCTTTTTATTTCAATTACACTCACCTTCTATCTTCAGAAATATCACTTCTACATTTCTCCAAATGATGCATAACAAACTGATCACACACATGTCGTGTCTCAAAATTCAGTTCTTCCCATTGTGGCAAGCTTAAGGTAGATGTTCCATATCGCACCCTCCGCCATCTTAAATAAATTTCCTCATTAAGCTTTTACATTCAGGCATCATTTTAAGACATCAGCTAACTACAAAACTTTTTTTGTGTCTAAAACTTACAGTTTTATGAATGGTAAAATCGCTGCCTTAGGACTGAGACCAAAAATAGCAAATACAAATATGCTCTGGCCGAAGTTGAGACTGGCATCAAGAAATGACAGTTCGACATATATTCCTGACATAGCCTCCATAATTAAAGTCCACACTGAAAGAGCAATGCCCTAAAAAATAAATATACATAATTATTCCATATATAGTCACAATTAATCACAATAAAATTTACTTCTAAGTATAATTTCCTCTTTTACCTGATGTTATAAATCAACAGCAATTATTATACACAACTTATTAAACAGGACATCCTCTGAGAGTCAATATGCCAAGCTATTCTGCTTCAGTACATCTGTTTGTTGAGGATGTTTAATTTTCCATTCGTCTACTAAATTTTAAGGCTATAGTCAGAGGTTGCTGACTTTCTTCAAAGTAGGTGAGGACCACATGTTCATTTCCATATTGCTAAAGAGGCAATGTACTAGTCAATAACAGACAGTTGAACTCTCAAAATTTCATGAATCAATCTATTTCCCCAAAATAAAAAAAAAAAAAAATAAATAAAAAAAATTGCTTCCACATTTGTATGAAACTGTTTTCTCTGTTCTACATTTTGCAAAACAACCACAAAATGAAACAAAATATTGGTACAAACAAACAACAAGAACACTTTACAACACACACATAAATCCAACTTATACGACTGTTTTAAGCCCTCAAGTTATTTTTAGCAGCAGTCTCTCGGGTAAAACTTCATTTCTCTGTGATCCATCAATGACGAGTCACACTATGTCAGCAGCTAAATCTATGGATATTTGTTGAACCCATGAAGATCTTTGTTGGGAAGTGAGCAAGTCAGAGGAAATCAGGAACGAAAACATTTTCACATGGAAAGGAAAACAAAAGAGTGAAGTGATATGTGAAAATCTACAGACGAATAATAAATATTTCAGTACACTATGCATTTATTATTTGTCAAACCAGTGAGAACACACGAAAAAAAAAGCACTTGTAAATTTCAGACTGCTGCCAACAATAGAATTACTGAGAATTTGTGGGAAGAGAGTGTGGGGTCAGACTCAGTTTCAAAGACTGATTCAAAGTGTATTAGACCAAAAGTTCACTTTGAGTGGTTAAATATGTTTTAAATGTAATAAAGGTCTATTGTTTACAATTACTAAAAATTATTGATTTTGGAAAGAGGATTTCTGTGATAGAGCTATTTAAATAATATGCTGAGCTACTTAAATAATATGCTGCAGTTCTTTGCAAGCCAGCTGCATAACCTATCATCAGTAGTCTAGCAAGCACAGAAATTACTGGCCTGTAGGTAGGTAGGTAGGTAGGTAGGTAGGTAGGTAGGTTGTTGGTTGGTTGGAGGAGGGAACCAAATAGCGAGGTCATTGGTCCCATCAGTTTAGTGAAGGATGGGGAAGGAAGTTGGCCATGCCCTTTCGAAGGAACCATCCCGGCATTTGCCTGATCTAGGGAAATCACGGAAAACCTAAATCAGGATGGCCGGACTTGGGTTGAACCATTGTCCTCCCGAATGCAAGTTCAGTCTGCTAACCACTGCGCCACCTTGGCCTGAAGGATTAACTGGGTTACCATGTACAAGTATTAAATTGGAATTTCTCACACTCAAATTATTCTTGAGACAGTGCTGGCCGAATCCTGAAGCAGGAAGCTCTCAGATATTTAGTGATTCGTAAACCATACATCAAAAAGACAGATTAGTCACCATAGGAGGAGGAGTGTTCATTGCAGTTGCAAAAATATTGTCTCTATTGAGATAGAATTTGAGTGTGACAGTGAAGTTAGTATGTCACATATAACAGGTCTAGAACCACCTGATTCCACTGTGATAGTTTTTAGAGTTATTCAAAGATAGTCTGCAGTCAATATTGTGCATAGACCCAGATCACGCAATGTTAGTTGGAGGTAACTTTAACTCATTGAGCACAGACTGGGGCATCTACGGATTCACTGCAGGGAGTACAGACAGACAGTCTTGTGACGTACTTTTCAACATGTTTGCTGAAAACTGTCTTGAGTAGCTAGTTCGACATCCTACACGTAATGGAAATATTTTAGACTTTCTAGCTACAATAAAGCTTGATCTTGTTGAAAAAATCATTACAGACACAGGGATTAGTGGACATGACATTGTAGTGAGTGCAGTTACTAAAATTAATAAATCAAACAAGACGACTTGGAGAGTATTTCTGCTAGAAAGCAGTTGTTAGCATCCCACTTAGAAAATAAATTGACACCATTTAGTTCCAGTATCATGGACACAGAGGAATTATGCGAAAGCTTCACACAGATTGTAAATCTGTGCTCTGGAGACGTATGTGCCGAGTAAGTGTATTAAGGATGGAAAAGACGCACCATGGTTTGATAACAAAATTCAGAAAATTCTGAGGTAGTAAAGGCTGTTGCAGTTTTGGTTCAAAAGAGAATGCACACATGATGACAGACTATAGTTTGTAGAGATTTGTGTGTCTGCAAAAAGATCAATGCATGAACCATATAACTTCGGCCATCATACCTTAGCAAAAGATCTAGCCACAAACCCAAGAAAATTCTGGTCCTACGTAAAATCAATACATGGGTCTAAGGCTTATATCCAATTACTCGTTGACCAGTATGGTGTGGCAGCAGAAGATAGAAGAAGGAAAGCTTAAGTTTTAAAATTAACATTTCAGAAATCATTCACACAGGAAAATCACACAAACATACCATCATTACAATATTGCACAGACTCCCCTATTGAGGACATAGTAAGAGGCATCCCTGGCATAGAGAAACAATTGAATGAATTGAAAACAAATCAGTTACCAGTTCCATATGGAATCCTAATTCAATTTTACAGAGAACTCTATGGTATTGGCCCCTTAATTACCTTTTATTTATAATAAGGGTAGAAGAACGGACCCATAAAATTACAGACAAATATCCTTAATATCAGTCTGCTGCAGAATTCTTGAACATATTCTCAGTTTGAATATAATAAATTTCCTTGAGATGGAAATGCTTCTGTCCGTGAATAAGCCTGACTTTAGAAAGCATCACTTGTGAAACTTGCAAACTATGGATGAAAGGCGTCAAGCAGATTCCATATTCCTAGGTTTCTGAAAAGCATTCAACACTGTACCCCACTGCAGACTTTAAACCAAGGTATGGGCATATAGAATAGGTTCCCAGATATGTGAGTGGCTCGAAGACTTTTTAAGTAACAGAACCCATTAAGTTATGCTCAATGGTGAGTGTTCATCAGAGACAAGGGTATCATTGGGAGTGCCCCAGGGAAGTGTGATAGGACCACTGTTATTTTCTGTATGCACAAATAATCTGGTGGACATATATATATAGATGTGACTCTGTCAAGCAGCACACTACTAATGTTGTATTAGAACTTAATAGGATAAACAATCCTATTAAGTTCTAATACAACATTAGTAGTGTGCTGCTTGACAGAGTCACATCAATTAAATATCTAGGGGTTACATTGCAAAGCGATATTACATGGAATGAGCATTTACAGATTGTAGTAGGAAAGACGAATGCTAGACACCAGTTTACTGGGAGTATTTTGGGAAAGTGTGGTTTAGTTTATCTGTATAAGAGACTGCACACAGGGCACTAGTATGACCCTTTCTTGAGTACTGCTCAAGTGTTCGGAATACACAGCAGTCGAACTAAAGGAAGACACTGAAGCAAGCTGCTATATTTGTTACTGGTAGTATCAAACAGCATGCCAGTATTGTGGAGATGCTTCGGAAACTCAAATGGGAATCCCTGGAGGGGAGGTGACATGCTTTTTGAGGAATACTATTGAAAAAAATTATGGAATCAAAATTTGAAGATGACTGCAGAATGATTCTACTGCCACCAACATACATTTCGCGTAAGGACTACAAAGATAAGATAAGAGAAATTAGGGCTCGAACAGAGGCATATAGACAGTCGTATTTCCCTTGCTCTACCTGCGAGTGGAACAGGAAAGGAAATGAATAGTAATGATAGATCATACCCTCAGCGATGCACTGTATGGTGGCTTGCAAACCATATATGTAGACATAGACTATGTCATTAGGTACTGCTCAGAATGAAATAGGTGGTAAAAATAGACCTCTCATGGTATCTGGAACATTATGATTTTATTACATTTAAGAAGTTCCTGTAAAAAAAAAAAAAAAATAAATAAAAATAAAATGAAAAAAGCATTTGTGTGTGTCACCTGGAAAATCAAAAGTATTCTCAGGAAATTATGTCAAATAGCCTTTGCACTATCTTGCTTCACATTACTATGATATGTAGCTTACATTCCCTATGCACATATAACTAACCAAATGGCTATCTGGTTGAATCAGTGCCAGGAAAAAGTTAAAATAAGCATGCTTGTTTAAGTTTAATCTTCCTGCTATTACATGAAGATTGTATTTTTGTGTAATGTTACCAAGAAATATAACTGATAGTCTTTCATATAAAGAAGTTTGAAGGTCCATCACTAATACCAAAGTAATTCCAAGTGAAAATTTAGATGAAAAAAATCATAGACTGTTAATTGTAAATATGGCAATGACAAGGCCTCTGAAGAAAGACAGAAAGAAAAGGTGGGGGAAGAGAGAAGATAATTTTGTGAAAGGTGTGACAGAATAATTCAGAAATCAGTTTTGCATCCTGTTACAAAAGAAAAACTGAAATCTGCATATGAGGAATGGAATACTTTAAAACTGACCATGACAGGAACACAAGAGATATTATTTGGATGGCAAAATAATATCAGAAAACGAAAAGAAATAATATGGCTGAATGAAGATGTAAAAGCTGCCATTGGAAATCAAAATTGTGGAAGAAGAACTATGTATCAGTTGAAATAGAAGAAAAGCTTTCAATGTATAGAAAGATCCACACAACAGTCACAGATGCAAATACAAATGCAAACAGAGCAGCTGTAGATAAAAATAAGAAAATAAAAAAAAATTACAGACAGAGAAAGAGGAACTGTAGGAGGTTCATCAAATCAGTAGAACTTTCATATAGAGAGATTGCAAAAAATATGAAAAAAAGTATTACAGAAATTCGGTTCATACTTTGACGAACAGTTGAACGGCAGAGATAGCAAAGATCCACAGGACAGTGACCCTCAAATTTCTGGATGTAACACCACTAGTAATCTAACCAGGTTGGAAATGGAAACAGTAGTAAACAATGCCAAGTAATATCTACTAGAGTAAATTAGCTCAGTGTGGATGTGACTAAAGCTGTTGGTGGACCTTGAAAACAATGGACACACAGGGTAATGAATAAGATCTGGTAAGATAATGTAATACCAAATAAGAGGAGGGTGGGAATCATAGTTACACTGTTTTGGAAAGGTGAGTGGCAAATTTGTGCAAATCAAATACTTCTATCCCATGGGTTTAGATTAAACAGGTCAACCAAAGAATGTTTTTGCTATGAGAATACAATTTGAAAATCCCTGGGAGAAAAACAAGCCAGTCACTGTCATATTCTTAGATACTGATAAGGCATATGCCTATGTACCACAGGAGGCACATATATATAGGTATACTTCAGGTGCAAGCTTACATTCTGTATAATATATTTATACTGGTACATGGAGAGCTGTCTGTAGTTCCACAGAAAGAGACCAAAATGGCTTAACATTAGAAAAACACTTGTTTTGGCAATTTTGACTTATGTATTCAGGATGACGATGGCTCCAATCTTCAACTATCCATCCATCCCGATTTAGGTTTTCTGTGATTTCCCTAAATTACTTCAGGCTCCAACTATAGGGTCATGACCGACTACCCGTCCCAGCCTTGTCAAACTTGACTTCTACATGTCTAAATGCCTGTATACATAATTTTTTGTTCTTAAACTGTAACACTATGACACGCTCAATATCATAGTAAAAGTGCTTCACAGATGAATAAAAGTACTACAGAAAATATGTATGTCGAAAGCTACACGAAACAGTGGGATAGAGGCTACAGTGGCAAGCATTATGAAATTTTATCCTTTGCCAGGCCACAGAAAATATCAAGCCATGGCCTAGGCATCTGAATCCAGCAGATCAGGCAACAGCCTGAATAAAAATTTGAGTTATAATATTGGAAGTGGCCTGGACACACTGTGCATAGAAGCAAGAGTAACTGTTGAGCCTCTGCACTAACTGTTGTTAACACTGTACAGACACAATATCATAAGTAACATCAACCAAGTTTTATTTAGCTCCCACATGAAGAGATTCACAGTAACACCAAATGAAGTATAGATCAGTGCAAAGTCTAAAACTATAGAACACATCAGCATACAGTCTCGAAGGTGATCATAGAGTAAGCAAGTAAACAGGAAGTAAGGCCGAGGACCTGGCATACCAGGCTTATATTGGGCTGTTGTGCACACAGCACACCACTTGCTGCACCACCTGTCCATGCTGTGAGGTGACCTCACTAGGCCGTCTGTGGAGGCACTTTAATCATGCACTGTTTGATTACGTGCATTCACACTATAGGGTTACAACACTATCATCATCAGTCTTGGCTTAACAATGCTGAAAAGTGAATTAATGGGAAATGAAAAAGTTACTGCTGACAACAAGTATTTCACATTGGTACTATGCTAGTTGGTGCTAGTGGAACAGCTGAATATGAAAAAAGGTGGCATACACTCAAACAAAAAGGATAAAACACTTTAGCAGTTTTGTCAGTTGATATTGAGAAAATAAAGGGAGGGGGGGGGGGAGGGGAAGAGAGCGTTTCCACAATCATATATGAAGAGTCTAGGGGGAAAGCAGAATTGGACAACAATCTGACATGTTGAGAGATTTCAAAAATCTTGAAAATGTGTGCAGGGGAAAAATCTTACAAGTCCATGCAAAAAAGGGAATATCCTGACAAGCTGAGGGAATGTAATGGGAAAACTGTATGAGATAATGGCTCCTGGCCAGTGTAGGTCTGTTACAGCTAACATTATCATCATCGTTACAGTCACTGTCACATTAAATTTGGTCATTTTAGTTTGTTTTATGGAGTTTGTAAAGGAAGTTTGATCTAGCATTGTGTTGTGTCAAAGTAATATTAATAGAGAAGATTGCGACTCATCTATTCATAATGAAAAATAAAGTATGTCTGCAGAGAAGCTGACTAAGAAAAGGAGGAAGTGTGGTAGCATTAGTGATGCTTCAACAAATTTAAGACTGCAATCACCTTAAACAAGAGAACCATGTAAGCATAAATATGATTGCTTTGGTATTGTCAGTAATGAAAACAAAAGGAATCTTATTAATAAAATAATCCAATTTGAAAATCATGCTGAAATAACCATCTGTTTAAGTGGTTTAATCACAGTGGTCTCTGTACAGCACAGGTGTCCCAGAAGAGCAGAGGAGGCGGCACAGTTTCGAGATACCTCTTATAAATCCAGTGTTTGCATTACCTTTAATGGAACTGTCCAAGAAATACATTTTTGTACTCTGGCATGTTTCTAAAATCTGTTTTGATAATACTGAAGCCCAAAATTTTCTGAATACAATGATGTTCTCACATTATCCATATTTTGTATTTCAAGGGAAATATTTAAAATTTTAACATTTTTTAAATAAATTTTATATACAAGTTTTAAATGGTGGTTTTATGGGAGGCCAGGGAAGTTTTCTTGCACATGAAGATACAATACAAAATAGGTAGTGCCATGTGTTTCTGTAGAACAGAAGGATACAAATCATTTGGTACATGAAATAATTAGTTCTAAGAATCAGTCTGGTTAATTTTATAATATTTTCTCTTTTGTATTATTAATTAATGTATCATTTCCTTGTAACTGATAGAAAATCACAAAGTTACAAGTTGTCACCAAAGGGTAAGGCTATGAATAGTTGGAATCAAGAGCAGAGGAGGCATTCAGGCAGTGTATTCATGAGAGCAGGAGCTATGTCAATTGTAAGCATGAAATCATAAGTAAATATTGTAAAGTGTATCACATAGGTATACCAAAAAAGTTAAGGACTGTGTTAATGTACAGACAATGGTGTATAAGCAATTAAGTACTGAACCATTAGCACTGCTCTTGTATGTAACTGAGCAGTGAACAGCTATCATTGTGTGTGCATTCTGCGACTTTCTTTGTGAATAATGTATGTCATCATCCATATTACATATGTTGTGGGAATAAAAACACACAAACACCATATGAACAGGCCTTGAAGGCCCAACAGTACCGACTGGCTGCTGTGTCATCTTCAGCCCTGCATGCCAACTGCACTCAGAAGTCGCAGACAGTGACCCATCCAAGTGCTAGCCAAGCCCAACAATGCTTAACACCGATGACCTGACGGGAACTGGTGTTACCACCGCGGAAAAGCAGTTGGCATGTTGTGGGAATAAATTGTCCATAAATAGTAATGCAGTGTGTCAGTGTTTTCAATTAATGCAATATAATTCCATATTCCTATGCACCACCACTGTTAAGATTTTAGATTTTCAGTTCGGAGTGGTAAATGGACAACATCCTTTGATATGGTAAGAAATGAAACATTTCACACTATATGGGATATCAGCACCTTCACAGTTAAAATTTTTGTATGTCAGCACACAGGCCAACATATTTTAGTGTTATTCAGTTTTACATGGGGTCTTAGACCATGATGGTCAATACCCACAACAGACAACTTACGAAGAGCTTGTTAAGAAAACTTGAAAAAGTTAATAATTTTTCAGCTTTAGAAGGAAGCTGTAGAATATTAGCTGGAGTGAAGTATATTAGGTAGAGGACACAAACTCTACATTTAATTCACTTATATCATGATTTCTTTCCACCTTTCATGGAACTTTCCCCAATAAAAACTGTGAAATATGGCACCCATGATATATCAAAGAAACATTGGCTAACAAAATACATATAAGTATTGAGTAATAGAAACATAGAAGTATACAAAACTGCCACGATAAATACAGATGTGAAATTGCTTTCACACAGGATGGCCACAATAAAACTGAACTGAAAAGTATTTTCAGCATTTACGGCAATTTAATCTAAATAGCACATTAAAATTGATGTTTAGTACACAACTGACAGGTCAGTTTTACTTCCAACACAATGTATTACACACATAAAATTCACACCTTTAGATCTCAGTAAGTATATCAGTTGATTAATCCTGAAACCTTTCACAGAATGTACTATGAAGTACTCACTACAAGCAAACAAAGGGCTTCCCTCCCTACTGCCATAATGGCTCACTGTGCACGTGGTTCCTCAGAACCAGTGCACGTTTCTAACATGCATTATTCATATCCTGTTGATTCAATGGAGTAGGAAGAATGGCAGTGACAATCTGGAAATTTCATATAATGAACTGGGATCTGGAGGTAACCTAATTACTCCGATTTGGGCCTTGAAAGAAATCAAAGCAGAATAGGAGGAGCAGGAGATTAGTCCCATCAACAATGAGGTCATTAGAGAGGAAGTACAAGCTCAGAGTAGGGAAGGATGGAGAAGGAAATTGCCTATGCTCTTTCAAAGGAACCATCCTGGTGTTTGCCTGAAGTGATTTAGGCAAATCATGGGAAACCTAAATCAGGATGGCTGGACATGGGTTTGAACCATCATCCTCCCAAATGTGAGTCCAGTGTGCTAACCACTGTGCCACCTCACATGGTCCAAAGCAGAATAGTGCAGCCCACTGATAAAGTGTGTGTGGGTTGCACCATTTGGTTTTGGTTCCTCTATTGGTGTGCAATGATACTGCAGCACTACGATTTCAGTGTGTACCAGGTCAACAGAGACATACCCACAAATAAACAAAAATTAATTAAGTAACTTTATTTTCTGAGGTGATAATTAAAGCTTTATAGCTACCCCTCCTATAACCCACTCCTTTTAACAGTTATGTGAACTAGGTCTTTTATAAATGGTACAAGGAATTATCTACACTGATTAACATTAATTACATTAAGCTGGGTAGCATGGCTTTCTCTTCAGATGGCTAGGCATATTAGCTGAATAAGAGGACAATCTTTGACAAAGGCTGTACACCATGATATAAACAAAGCACTGAGTGACACAATCAGCAGAGTGTTCTGGAAACAGCAGACAGAAGACAATCCTCACTTTAGTAGTCCTGCTGGACATTGATACGGAAAATACATCACTGAGTTGTGTAACTGCTATGAAGTCTGTGGAAATGCTGCTAGCTGCCTGTGTTAAGATCTGTGACAACCTACTACATAAGTCAGCCACTGACGCTGATGAAATGCTAGTCACAGCTTGCCCTAAGCCACTTCAGTGTTTATTTATTTCAGTTTTCCTCAGTAATTTCAATGTGCTCTTTATAACAAAGAAAGTGATTTTGTTGCCTGTGTTTGGTTTGCTATTCTCACTTTGACTGTATCCACTGCTGTTTGACTCATGGTTGTACCCGAATTATTACAGCTTTTCTTCTCATGACCGGCCTGTCTTAATGGCTGATGAAATTACCTGTTTCTTGGTTTAATGTGTCACATTTATTTCATATACCAGTATTGAGTTTATTGTGAAATTAAATGTTGAGTGCTGTCTACAAAAATAATGATGAGTGACTTGTAATATCAGTTTTTCCAGCTTCAAATGTGTTAGGACACAGTCATGACATAAAAGCCTGGAAGCCGTTCAGAAGTTACTGGACCACCACCACCACCACCACCACCACCACCACCACCAACAACAACAACAACAAATAATAATAATTGCACTTCCTGAAATCCAACTACTATTGTGACAAGTACATTGTGAATTAAGACAATGGTGAAAAAGTAAACAATTTAAATTTTAAATACTCTTTTCTTTCTCATATCATATTTCTCACAATAAATGCTTGAAACTCCTACTCAAACAAATCCTAGACAAAGTCCATACCAATAAAAATAGATCAGCTAGCACCAACAGCATCTTCACTGTCTTTCCCCTTCAAAGAATGGTTCAAAGCAGTAAGACAGTCAACCAGCTCCTACCAGCACTGTATCTGCGCCACACAGCAATACCAATACCAGCAGTGCGTCATCACAAAGGAGACATCTCCCCTGCAACAGCTGTAACATTTTTGGTGTTGTGGACTGATTCAAGGGGGGGGGGGGGGGGGAGATTAATAGCTTTGCCAAATGTCAGTACGGTAAATACATTATTGGTCTGTTTAGCTACTATGACTTCCAGCAAGGATGCTGCTAACCATCAAACATAAAATCTGTAGCAACATAACAACACGACCCGATCGCTGGAGTCGATGAAAGGCCGGCTGCAACCTGCTGTTAAGTCACTACAGATGATGATGATGATGATTATTGGTTTGTGGGATGCTCAACTGCATGGTCATCAGTGCCCAGCCACTACAGTCTTCACCTACACTAGTGTTCCATTGTTATCTCTCTGTGTACTCTTTATAACAAACCATACAAATCTTTGTACTGTTTGGCTTACTGTTCAGGCTTTTCCTGTATCTGCTGCCACTGGGCTTATGCTCAAACCTGGACAACGATAGGTTTTCTTCTCATTATTTGCTTGCCTTAACCCCTGGTGAACTTATTCATTTCCCAGTTTATGATACTACATTTATTTTATGTGCAGGTATCGAGTTTATTGTGCAAATAAATATTGAGTGCAGTATATGCAATATGTTAAGAACTGGCAGTGCTGACTTTGCTTTATGGATGCCAATGTTGAGAGTTAACTAAACAAATGGAGATGGAACAAACCAAAACTCATTTAATCATTGCTGCTGCTGCTGCTACTGCTGCTGCTGATGATGATGATGAAATGTATAATGTGAGTTTTAGCTCTTCCAAGTGCAGGCACAAAGTGAGAGCGATGCAACATGCACTCGCATTTTTAGTAGCTCAATTTCTAAAAACCAGACACTGGCCAAGTGTGCACACTACCAGTCTGCTAGTGCTGAAGTAACTATGTTCAAAAGAGGAATGGCTGAGTCTCATTAACAGCCATCTTCTCGATTTTAATTAATTAATGATTAATGTCATCAAACTGAAACTTTATGTAAAGTGACTCCTGTACCTGGGGATGTTATTGACAGTTCTGCTTGCTCAATACAATGCGATTAAACCTGTAAAATCTGGGCAAAGTTTCACTGAATCTAAACAAATACACATCAAAACTTAAACTACTGAAAAATAGAAAAGGCAATCAGCACTAGAAGGAACATGATACATATAAACAGAGTCTCAGCAATATCATCATTTAAACTCTCAGTGAAATTTTTCAGATTAAAATATAAAAGTACCCCCAATTCTCTTAGCTATATCAAAGTCCTAGGCAACAATCCTCTAAGTTTATCTGCATATGAATGACAAACATCTGCAACAATAATAGTTTCCATATAGTATGATTATTCAGTAGCACTAAGCTGCTGATAACTATACCAGAACACATGTTTAAGGCAAAACCCTATATAGTAACTGTGAAATTTGCTTTCACATTACATTATACAGTACTTACAGTGAACATCGAGGAGACAAGCAGAATGATAAGCACAACGTGTCTGAGGACCTGGTAGTCGCTATCCTCAATGTCATCTTGCTCTAAATAATAATCTTCCAGACGTTGCTGACACCGAGCTCGAGTGTCTGAAGGGCAGCTGAATTGTGATGGGCACGTACGAACACCATTCTCATCCAAATTTTCTATGTCCATAATCTGTGAGCTTGTAGTGGCTAAGATATCCAGAGAGAGAAACAGGCTATTAAAATATATTCTATACAACAATAGAAAATATTAGAAATGTGACAGGCGGGCATGAAATTGTTTTACCACACAGTAATGGAAGACTCCATGAAAATCACACCATATACTTCCTCCAAAACATCTAATTACTTAAACATCATGAAAACATGATGTGGCAGATGACTGCTATATTCATATATCTTCAATCTCACTTATTTTCTCAGTACATCTTAAATGAAATACATAATTACCTTCTTCTAAGCACAATAACTAACTCTGAAATAATTGTTTCCATTGCTCCAGTTAATGCAATTTCTGCATTTGGTAACTATGAACCTTATCTCGTAACTCATAGTTTTAATCACTAAATTTTGCAGAAAGAATAACACACCGGATATTTGTTGTAACTACTTACCTCTTGGGCTGCTACTACATGGTCCTTCGGGTTCTGTTGTGTCTTTCATACAATTATTTATTCCTGGGAGTACACTGCAAGACATACTTCCTGAATGTCTGGGCTCTGATGTATTAATATCTTGGACCAAGGACAAGTAACGTGCATAGCGTCGCCAGTACCTCTGATGCAGGATCAAACAGCCTACTGTCACTATAAACAAACGTATAATTACACAGTTTCTAACACACACTCCCTCATAGACATACGGTGGAGAAAAACACTCTGAGAATAAGTTCAAAGCAGGATATGGGAGGCTGAATTGGGCAACAATTTCTGGATAACTATAGATCAGAAAAGCATCAATGTGGAGCCATGTTCATACAATGGCAGCCAATCAGTGTCAAGCACCCTGAAGCATGTGCATTTATTTAATTGGCCCAGCTAACACTTGTTATGCTATAAATGTGGTTACTAATTAAATTAGATGAAGATATGGCTTCAGCTGAACAGACAGTGCTAGGCAAACTGTAAATCCTTATCTATCATTAGCTACATAGACACAAATTTTCTTTGATGTTTACTGGGTAAAGCTTAACTACTAAATCAACTACATTAAAAGGCACCTTAATGTAATTAATTTGTTCAGATAATAAGCTGTTCTGTAGAAAGAGTATTGCATCAAGACAGTAATACTATATGGTGTAATGTTATTTATAATAGAGTCTAAAGGCCACATGTTTTAATTTTCGGAAATCTGCAAACAGCATGAATGAATTATTATTTTGACAAGGACAGCATATCAGTAAGTGTGAACTAAGACAGTGGTGAAAAAGTAAACAATTTAAATTTTAAATACTCTTTTCTTTCTCATATCACATTTCTCACAATAAATGCTTGAAACTCCTACCTCTAACACTGCTACAAATTTGACACTATCAGAAAAATGACTCCCACACCCCATTCGATAACTCCTGTCATGTTGCAAATAGTTGTCATGAACTTACACATTCTAGCAGCCAGCTTCCCATGGATGTTGGTTGGTGCCTGGTAGATGTGGCCTTGCATAACCCAACACAAAGATGTCCAAAGGTGTTACACTGGGTGATCTAGAAGGCCAGTCTCAAGGACCACTGCACTCAACCCATCTGCACTTGAACACATTATTCAAATATCAACTGAATCCCAGAGTGGGATGCGGTAGAGCACCATCCTCTTGGAACAACATGTTTTGGCATATGTGGAGGCAAATGCCTTCTAACAGTATGATCAATTCCACTTCTCAAAACTGTAAACAACTGTGTCCATTTAATTGAGGCGGTAGACTGGAAGGTCTAATTAAGTTGTCATTGACAATTCCTGACCAGACATATACCATAAATCTTTCCTTGTGATCTTGTTGTAGAATGTAATGGGGATTTTCATGCACCCACTTGTGAGTTGTGGACATTAAATACTGCTTCCCTAGTACAAATAGCCTAAACAGTACACAGGATGAAGTAGGGAAAATTCTCATTATTTGGACACTCATGCTGCCTTAACACCGAGGTATAATCTTTGACTGTCAAAGCTTGAATCTTTTGCACATGGTAAGGATGTAAACTGTTTGCCTTTGCAACATTCCAAACAAGCCAATAAGTGACACTGAGTTGATTAGCTGTCACTCTGATGCTGATTGAAGGCATTGTTCCTAAATGTTGGAGTACCTATTCATCAATTTTTGGCATCCTCACTGTGCTTTGTCGTCCTATATTGGTCTTTCTGGGTTCAAATATGGCTGTTTTACTCAAGCAATAATCCACGACCCTATAGGAGTTTTTAAATAAATAAATAAAAAATAAAAAAAACAATTTTCTTCAAGCAGTTATCAACAGCAGTAATACATTCTGAAAATGCATGACACAGAGCTGCCTCTTTTTAATTTATTATACTGGTTTCGGTCATAAATGATCATCTTGGCATCTGAGTTGCTTACATTTTGACTACATACATTCAGTCTCTCTGTTGCCATTGAGTGGACCTCAGCTTTATATTTATGAATTTTCGCTTCGTCAGATGTGCACAATTATATTGAAAATTCCAGGGAATTTGTTTCCATGTCTCAATTTGTGTGACATGTGAATAGTAGTGTTCATTCTTTCATTAAGTATCACTGTATGTTTTATTATTTATATGACAATCTTTGTCTTTTGTTGTTTCTCTAGTTGGTCTCTTTCATTTCATTGCTACAAATACCAAGATGATGGTTTATGATCAAAATCAGTAGTAATAACAAATGAATACAATACAGCCCTGTTTCATGCATTTTTCGAAACCTATAGATAGTGGCTGCTGGTAGCCTTCTGTCTGATGAATGTTCTGTATGCCATCATCTTGCAGCACTGCATCCCACTGCTCATAAGCAATGTGAATGTCAGCTTGCTTGTTGTTCGTGTACCTGTTCGTGGTGACTCCAGTGTGGTCTAGCACATGGCAACAAGTAAAGTGATTTACAGCAACTACAGCATAACACAGCAGCAGCTAAGTTGGACAAAACTGCACTGCTAAGCACATCCAAACATGTTCTCTTACTGGACAAACTTCCAAGCACTCATTGCTGAATGGCTGTCGTTTCATCCCGATTTGTTTCACCTCAAGGGAGGGAAATGTGGATAGTCTATGGAACGTACTCAAAAGTATTAGAGGACACATTCAAGATAAATATATGTCATCAATATAGCACACAACTTAGAGGTTCAACAACAATTCAATGACAATGTTAGGATGTTTCCACAAATCAGCAAAAGCTTCAACACAGATAAAAAGAAGATGAAGCCACATTGACAAACATAAAGTGAAAATAGTTGAAGTGAAAGTAAAGAAAGCTATGCAAGAAATGTTCAATGAATATGAAAGCAAAATGTTATCTGTAGAATTTTTAAAACCATAAACAATTTTGGATCTATATAAAAATCAGTCAACAGATTACAATCATCTGTTCAGACACTCAGTCATACTGGTACTGAAATGCAATAACATAAAAGTGAAAGCTAAAATATTACAATCTCTCATCCAAAACTGTCTCCTGAAGATCGTGGTACTAGCCCTGCTTTCATATGTTGTATGGACACAAGTACGACAGTTCAGAAATAAGGAATTACAGAATCATGAAGTAACTTAAGTCAGTTAGTTTTGAAAAGACTACTAGACCAGATATTAAATTATTATTATTATTATTATTATTATTATTATTATTATTATTGTTGTTGTTGTGGTCTTCAGTACAAAGACTGGTTTGATGAAGCTCTCCATGCCATTCTATCCTGCGCAGGACTCTTCATCTGCACATATGTACTGCAACATAGTTCCTCTTAAACATGCTTACCTTATTCATCTCTTGGCCACCCTCTACAAGTTTTGCTCCCCATACTTCCCTCCAATACTAGACTGGTGATCCCTTGGTGTCTCAGACTGTGTCCTATAAACCAACCCCTTCTTTTAGTCAAGTTATGCCTTAAATTTCTTTTCTTCTTAATTCTACTCAGCACTTCCTCACTGGTTACATGGTACGAGGTGCTACACAAAATATCCAAGAATTTCATTGTACCGATCAAAGCAACAGCATTACGGTATTCTGCCAGTGGACGTCTCGAGGTACACGTCTTAGCTACTGTGGCACAAAGTTGCATCAACTTTGACAAATGCAGTTGTGAGTTGTTGTTGTGTGCATCAGGACATGTTTCAGTGCTTCTGCAAATTGTGAAATGGATAACATGAAGGAGCAGTGGATTTGCATCAAATTCAGTTTCAAATTGAAGAAAACTGCAAGCGAAACCCACCGCGTGCTGACAGAGGCATTTGGTCAGAGTGCACTGAGTCAAGCAGTCTGGCAGCCCTGCAGCCAGGCGACTAGCGCGAGGTTGGTGTTCTCGTAAAGATAAGTTATTTTAGATTATAAAACATATAGATTAGTACTGATTACGTGGTAAATAAGTGTATTGGTGTGCCGTTTAAGTGTACCATTAAAGGTTTCAATTTTCTTTACGTAATATAGCAGAAAAAGCGAAAAGACCGTACAGTCGTACTTTCTGTTTACGTTCTGCTGCAGCAAATCTATAGAATTTCGTTTAGTTGTTCCTTGCTCTCTCCAGCAATTTAACTTAGCGTACCTCTTCATTATTTAACTAGCATTTCCGGAAAGTAGCGTAAAGTTTAACTTGTTGTTTCAGAAACTTTGCACTTTTGTTTTTGTTTACACACAGTTGCGTATAGGCCAAATTTGTGTAACCATATTTTCGTGTTTATCTGTAAATTAACTGACTTATTCTTAATAAATTATTACGTTTATCATGAGTGAAAAGTGCTTGACTTGCCGTAGAATAGTTAGGTCGGGGCTTTGGTGTGATGGGTGCTGTAGTTTTTTCCATGTGGGTGACTGTAGTGGCGTGGGAATAGGGGAAGTAAATGAGACTCATCAGTGGTTTTGTAGGATTTGTAGTAGAGATAGGAAGATACTGGAACAGGAGGGGAAAATTGCTGCCCTTCAGGCTGAGTTAGACAAGGCCAGGGGAGATCTTGACAGGTTAAGGAGGGAGAAGGGTAAAGAGAGGTGGGAAGTGGCAACAGGCAACAGGAGGAACAGGCCTAGAACTTTGTCTGACAGCTTTATGGTGAATGTGGAAAATAGATTTGACCTGTTGCTTCAGTTAGAAGCTGGTGAGCCTCAAGCAGTTACAGGTGTAGACAGGGCACAACAAACTTTCAGCAGCAAATTGAAAAGTAAGAATGTAGGGAAATCAGTAAAGAGAAAGAAAGTGTTGTTGTTAGGTAGTTCCCATGGAAGAGGTGTTGGCCAACTCTTGCAGGATGAACTAGGATCAGAATACCAGGTCACCAATTTTTTTAAACCTAGTGCTGGTCTGGAGCAGGTGACAGAGGATTTAGGATCACTTTGCAAAGATTTCACTAAGGAAGACACCGTGGTTATAGTGGGTGGGGCAGGTAACAGTATTGACAGAGATCCTGGGTACAGCATAGAGTGTGACCTGGCGAAGATTGCATCAGCATCGAGGCATACCAGTGTTGAGTTTGTATCTGTTCTTGGGCGCCATGACCGACCTCATTTGAACTCTTCTGTCAAGAGAGTTAATTTGGAGCTGGAACAGCTGCTCATGTCGGGTGCGGGGTCACACATTGGTGTGGTTCATGTTGATTCTATCAGTAGGTGGGATTATACTAGGCATGGCCTTCACCTCAACAGGAAGGGGAAGGGTAAATTGGCTGGGGAAATAGCAGGAAAGTTAAAGGGGGGAGGCACTATCATAAGTGGTAAAATACCAGTGGTTATAGGATTCAGAAAAGACCCTTTTTTAGGGTAGGAAGGACAGAAAGAAAACAAATTTTAAGAGAGGTTAGAACTGAGACAAACCTTCAGTTTGAGAAAGAATTCAAAAAACATAATTCCAGCTTATTACATCAACATAAACAGCCATTGGTTAAGAATTTTCAACTGTCAGCAGATATTTTAACTCCACCCAATTTTAACTCAGTCAATGTGAAATGTCAGCTATCTTTATTGCATCAAAATATTCGAGGACTGAGAAATAAAATTAATGAATTAACTATCTGCATAGATGAATTAGAGTCTTCAAACCCAGCTGACATAATCTGCCTCTCCGAACATCATGTGACCACTGGTATAGAACTTTTAAGTGTTACAGGGTTTAGGTTAGCATCTCACTTTTGTAGATCAGAAATGGAGAAAGGAGGAGTTGCCACATTCATCAGGAACTGTCATAAATTTAAGAACATAGACATTCATAAATTTTGCCTAGAACAGCATATGGAAGCATGTGCAACAGAATTAGATTTTCACAAAAAATCTTTCATAATATTAAGTGTATATCGAGCACCTGCAGGTAACTTTAATCTGTTTGTAAACCACCTTGAAGCTGTACTGGCCCATTTAACAACCAAAAACAAAGAAATAGTGGTTGCTGGTGATTTCAATGTAGATTTCCTTAAAGACTCTCCCAATAAGAACTTATTTGAGTTAGTAACACTATCATTCAACTTAATTCCCACAGTAAAGTTCCCCACTAGGATAGCCACTTGCTCACAAACAGCCATTGATAATATCTTTATAGAAAAGTCAAATGAACAAAATTATATTACAAAACCAATAGTCAATGGCCTCTCAGACCATGACATGCAGTTCCTTCTGTTAAATGTTAATACTGAACAGGATGTAAAATCTGTTAAATCTGAGCTCAAAAGGGTAATCAGTAAGCCAAAAATTGATTATTTTAGGACACTCCTCAGAGACATTCACTGGACTGATGTTTACAGTGCTCATGGCATGAATGAAAAATATAACATTTTTGCTAATAAAGTGCTTACCTTATTCGAACACTGCTTTCCCCCAAAACTTACCAAGGTTAGAGCAAAGTCTACAAAGAAGCCATGGATTACTCGAGGAATAGGGGTATCTTGTAAAACCAAAAGAAAACTGTATCTGTCAATCCGAAACATTTCCAATGTTGATGCTATAGCACATTATAAGAAATACTGCAAAATATTAAAGACTGTAATACGGATGTCAAAGCAAATATATTACAAGGAAAAGATAGTCATATCGGATAACAAAATAAAGACAATATGGGATATAGTGAAGGAGGAGACCGGTAGAACCAGACATGAAGAGGAACAAATAGCATTAAGAGTAAATGATGCATTGGTGACAGATGTGTATAGTGTTGCAGAACTTTTTAACAAACATTTTATAACTGTTACTGAAAAGAAGGGGTTGTCAGGTTCGGTAGATGCTGCTATGGATTACCTTAGACCAGACATTTCAAGTAACTTCCATAATATGAATTTGACCCTCACTACCCCAACAGAAATAATGTCCATCATAAAATCTTTAAAATCAAAAACATCTAGTGGGTATGATGAAATATCAACAAAGTTAATTAAAGAATGTGATTCTGAGCTAAGTAACATATTAAGCTATCTGTGTAACCAGTCGTTTATCAGTGGAATATTTCCTGAATGGCTGAAATATGCTGAAGTTAAGCCACTGTTTAAGAAGGGAGATAAAGAAATAGCATCAAATTTCCGTCCAATTTCACTGTTGCCAGCATTCTCAAAAATTTTTGAAAAAGTAATGTACAGTCGTCTTTATAACCATCTTATCTCAAATAACATACTGTCAAAGTCACAGTTTGGATTTCTAAAAGGTTCTGATATTGAGAAGGCTATCTACACTTACAGTGAAAATGTACTTAATTCATTAGACAAAAAATTGCAGGCAACTGGTATATTTTGTGATCTGTCAAAGGCATTTGACTGTGTAAATCACAATATCCTTTTAAGTAAACTAGAATATTATAGTGTAACAGGAAATGCTGCAAAATGGTTCAAATCTTATATCTCTGGCAGGAAACAAAGGGTGTTATTAGGAAAGAGACATGTATCAAGCTATCAGGCATCATCCAACTGGGAGCTAATTACATGTGGGGTCCCACAAGGTTCCATTTTAGGGCCCTTACTTTTCCTTGTGTATATCAATGACCTTTCATCAGTAACATTACCAGATGCCAAGTTTGTTTTGTTTGCCGATGATACAAACATTGCAATAAATAGCAAATCAAGTGTAGTCTTAGAAAGATCAGCCAATAAAATATTTGTGGACATTAATCACTGGTTCCTAGCCAATTCTTTGTCACTAAACTTTGAAAAAACACACTACATGCAGTTCAGAACTTGTAAGGGGTGTCCCAAGAGTATATGTCTAACATATGATGACAAGAAGATAGAAGAAGTGGACAGTGTTAAATTCTTGGGATTACAGCTTGATAATAAATTCAACTGGGAGGAGCACACCACAGAACTGCTGAAGCGTCTTAACAAATCTCTGTTTGCAATGCGAATTTTGTCAGACATAGGGGATATAAAAATGAAAAAGCTGGCATACTATGCTTACTTTCATTCCATAATGTCATATGGGATTATTTTTTGGGGTAATTCATCAAGCCAAGCTAAAGTTTTCCGGGCACAAAAACGTGCAGTAAGAATTATATGTGGTGTGAACTCAAGAACATCCTGCAGAAGCCTGTTTAGGGAACTAGGGATACTAACTACAGCTTCCCAATATATTTATTCCTTAATGAAATTTGTCATTAAAAATATATCACTTTTTCAAACCAACAGCTCAATTCATGGAATCAATACTAGAAATAAGAATAATCTTCACAAGGATTTAAAGTCACTTAGTCTTGTACAAAAAGGTGTGCATTATTCAGGAACACACATTTTCAATAACTTGCCAGCAGCCATAAAAAGCTTAACAACCAATGAAATTCAGTTTAAGAGAAGCCTAAAGGATTTATTGGTGGCCAACTCCTTCTACTCCATTGATGAATTTCTTAGTAAAACCAACTGATTTGTATATAAGTACAACATAACTTCTGCACAATTTCAGTGCAGTAATGTGTTCACTGAAAATTTGTGTGTCTGTGTGTGTGTGTGTGGTTGTGTGTAAGTATAATCTAACTTCTGCACCATTTCAGTGCAGTAATGTGTTCATTGTAAATAAGTATTTCAGTAGTTGTATTACATGTTTATTACCTTATAAATAAATAAAAAACTTTTTTATTTTAAATTCAGTGCATTAGTATTTGTAAAATGACTCATAGTGTTCATTAAAATATGACGATCATTCCACTTGGGACCTGTGGAATGGTACATTAGCTTATTTGTTTTAGTTGTAAATATTTGTCATGTATTGTTGTTTTTCTGACATGTTCCACATCCTGGAGGACCTCCTCACTACGGATCAATTGGAATGAAAGTAAATCTAATCAAAATCTAATCTAATCTGAACATTTGATTGGTTCAAGCCCTTCAAGGAAGGCCAAGAAATGGCGGAAGATGACAAAAGTCCTGGTTGATCATCAAAAAGCACAACACTGGAAGTAATCATGAAAGTGCTAGACATGATCCATGAAGATTGAAAGCAGACAATTCACTATGTTTGTAACAGACTTGGGCTGTCATATGGTACAAATTCTAGTTGATGAACTGAACACAAGACAAATTGCAGCGAAGTCCGTCCCTCACTTTCTCAGCTTGAACCAATGAAACCTCACGATTCAGGCATAAACTGAGCTGCGACAAAGAGTTCGACAGTGTCTGCAGTTCTTATACAGAGTCATAACAGGTGATGAATCTTGGGTCTACGGTTTTGGCCCTGAAACAAATCAGCTAAAATCACAACAGAAAATGCCACCTTCTCCAAGGCAGAAGAAAGCTCGACAAGTTCACAGCAACATAAAGTCAATGCTGATCATTTTATTCGACATTGGGGAATAATGCATAAGGAGTTTGTTCCATCTGGTCAAATTGTCAATGGGCAGTTTTATTGTGAGGTTTCAAGGTAAATGAGGGAAAATGTTCAGTGCAAATGGCCAGAGTTGCAGGAAAAGAATAAATGGTTGGTGCACCATGACAATGCACTTGCGCACACTTCGCTCGTTGGCCAAAAACCACATGGCAACAGTCCCCCCACCATCCATACTCACCAGACCTAGCCCCATGTGATTTTTATCTGTTCCCAAAGATGAAAATTACATTGAAAGGGTGACATTTTGATTCGACTAAAGACGTCCAAGTGGAATTGCAATGGGTCCTGAATACCTTTCAACCTGCAAATTTCCAGCAGTGTTTCCAAAAATGGGAACAACACTGGAATTGTTGTCTACACGCCCAAGATGACGGAGGACATTGCGACATAAGTATAATTTTCTGATTTTTACAATGAACTTTTCAAATATTTTGAGTAGCACCTCGTGTACCCATTGAATCTTCAGCATTCTTCTGTAGCACCACATTTCACTCCCATACAAGCTACATTCAGGACACATCCTTCAGAAAGCACTTTCTAACACTTAAATGTATATTCGATGTTAACAAATTTCTCTTCTTCAGAAATGCTTTTCTTGCGATTGCGAGTCTGCATTTTATATCCTCTCTACTTCTGCCATCTTCAGTTACTTTACTGTCCAAATAGCAAAACTTACCTACTATTATTGGTGTCTTGTTTCCTAATCTAATTGCCTCAGCATCTTCCGATTTAATCAAACTACATTCCATTACCCTTGTTTTGCTTTCGTTGATGTTAATCTTACATCTTCCTTTGAAGACGATGTCTACTCCATTCAACTGTTCTTCCAAGTCCTTTTCTCTCTCTTACAGAATTACAATGTCACTGGCAAACCTCAAAGTTTTTATTTCTTCTCTCTGAACTTTTAATTCCTTCTCCAAATTTTTCTTTTGTTTCCTTTACTGCTTGTTCATCTTTTCTCATTCCTTTTTCAATCACTGCTTTCTTTTCATGCCCCCTCCACTCTTATACACTCTTCTAATAGCCATCTCGTTTCTGTACACGTTGTATATAGCCTTTTGCTCCCTGTATTCTACCCATGCTCCCTTTAGAATTTCACAGAGTGTATTTCAGTAGACATTGTCAACAGCTTTCTCCTAATCTACAAAAGCTATAAATGTAATTTTATATGCTTCCATATCCTCACATTTGTCATCCAGCCTTTCCTGATTAGCCATTTTGCATTGTGTGCCAATCTCATTTTTTAGACATTTGTATTCCCTTGCAGCTGCTTCATTCGCTGAATTTTTATATTTTCTTCTTCTTCAATTAAATTCAATATCTTCTGTGATATCCAAGGATTTCTACTAGGCTTTGCCTATTTACCCAGCTTTATCTTCTGCTTTCTTCACTATTTCATCTATCAAAGCTACCCATTCATCTTCTATTGTATTCCTTTCTCCTGTTTCAGTCCTAATGCTCCCTCTGGAACTCTCAACAACCTCTGGGTCTTTCAACCTATCCACATCCCCTCTCCTTAACTTCCTACCTCTTTGCAATTTCTTCAGTTTTAATCTACCATTCATAACCAATAAACTGTGATCAGAATCCAAATCTGCCCTTGGAAACATCTTACAGTTTAAAATCTGGCTCCAAAATCTCTGTCTTACCATTATATAACCGGTCTGAATCCTTCCATTGTCTCCGGGTCTCTTCCACATACACAATCTTCTTTCATGATCTTTAAACTAAGAGTTAGTGATGATTGAATTATGCTCTGTGCAAAATTCTACCAGGCAGCTTCTCTGTCATTTCTTTCCCCTGGTCCACATTCAACTACGTTTTTACTTCACTTCCTTTTCCTACTATCAAATTCCAGTCCTCCTCCACAATTAAATTTTCTTTTCCCTTGATTATGTGATTTATCTTATCTCATCATACATTTTTTCAGTCTCTTCATCATCTGCGGAGCTAGTTGGCATACAAACTTGTACTACTGTGGTGGGTGTGGTCTTCATGTCTATCTTGGGTACAATAATGCATTCACTTTGCTGTTTGTAATAGCTTACTCACATTCATATTTTCTTGTTCATTATCAGACCTACTCCTGCATTACCCCTGTTTGACTTTGCATTTATAGCCCCGCACTCACATCACTAGAAGTCCTGCTCATCCCTTCACTAATCCCCCACTATATCAAACTTAAATCTGTCTATTTCCCTTTTTAAATTTTCTAACCTACCTGTCTGATTAAGAGATCTAACACTCCACATTCCAATCCATAGACTACCAGTTTTGTTTTTCCTGATGATGAAATCTTTCTGGGTAGTCTCCACCCGGAGACTCAAATGGAGGACTATTTTGGATTATTTTACCTCTGTAATATTTTATCCAAGTGGATGCCATCATTATTTAACAATATAGTAGAACTGCAGGGCCTTGGGAAAAATAACAGCTGTAGTTTCCTCTTGCTTTCAGCTGTCTGAAATACCAGCACAGCAAGGTCTTGTCGGTTGACATTAAAAGGTCAGATCAGTCTATCATCCAGACTGATGCCCCTACAACTACTGAAAAGGCTGCTGCCCTCTTGAGGAACCTCATGTTTGTCTGGGCTCTCTACAGATACCCCTCCATTGTGGTTGAACCTAGAGTTACCTGTATCGTTGAGGCATTCAAGCCTTTCCACCATGGCAAGGTCCATGGTTCATGGTTCATGGTTCATGGGGGGGGGGGGGGGGGGGGGGGAGATATTATTATGTATCAATTTGGGAAAGAATTGTCCTCTCTTCTAACAAAAGTTTATCTTGGATGTTTGGAGCAACAGAGCATCACATATAGCTGCTAACGGTACAGGCCAATCAAGTTTTTAAGTAGGACTGGAGTACAAATGTGCTAAATTCAGATCTATATCGGTCATGCCAATTTTGTCTTACTATTAATGAATATTTTTCATGATCACATATGATCATTTTTGGAGCACAAAATCAATGCTTATACATCCATTTATGTATTTATCAAATCAGTATGTGTAAGTTCGATTTATTAGAACAACTGAAATAAGTCTATTAACCTGTGTAACAGAAAGTAACTGGTATCAATTCATACCACTAAATACAAAGTTCATCAAACACAATAAAAAATTTTGCTCCGAAATAAAAATATGATTAGTCTAGATTATACACATACAAGTCACCTTTTACTTGTGCATGGGAGAAACAGCACTAAAATATGAATTAAGTAATGTGATTGTCCTTTGTATCATCAAAAGTAAGATTTACCATGCACCACACTGACTTTACTATAAAACTAAAACAGGATTCCCATTCATCCCTGATAAACTTATTAAGAAGAAGTCTTACCTGTCAAACAAAGAACAAGCAAAATGACAGTTATTATAGCTTGTACCCCTCCAAACTGAAAGTTTGGGTTGCACTTTTCCACAGACATGTCCTCTTGCTTAACGAAGAGCACCAAAAATATTACAATCACCAGGGGAATTCTGCAACAAATAATGATACAACTATAAAATCCAGTCACAGACATTCACTTTACACAAATGAGAAAGTTTCAGTATACACTACTAATTACTAAAAGGCAAAACCTCAATGTTAATTAGCAGAAACATCAGAATTTCTATAAGCAACAACAACGAATCAAAGAAGTAAAGCTAACCATGTAGCTGATGTGTTAAGTGGCCAAAAGTTCACTCTTTTTTTATGTACTTGATTGTTGCTCAACACCTCTCAACTACACTACTGGCCATTAAAATTGCTACACCAAGAAGATAACGTGCTACAGATGCGAAATTTAACTGACAGGAAGAAGATGCTGTGATATGCAAATGATTAACTTTTCAGAGCATTCACACAAGGTCGGCGCCAGTAGCGACACCTACAACGCGCTCACATGAGGAAAGTTTCCAACCAATTTCTCATACAAAAACAGCAGTTGACCAGCATTTCCTGGTGAAACATTGTTGTGATGCCTCGTGTAAGGAGGAGAAATGCGTACCATCACGTTTCCGACTTTGATAAAGGTCAGACTGTAGCCTATCGCGATTGCGGTTTATCATATTGCGACATTGCTGCTCGCGTTGGTTGAGATCCAGTGACTGTTAGCAGAATATGGAATCGGTGGGTTCAGAAGGGTAATACGGAACACCGTGCTGGATCCCAATGGCCTCATATCACTAGCAGTCGAGGTTACAGGCATCTTATCCGCATGGCTGTAACGGATCGTGCAGCCACGTCTCAATCCGAGTCAACAGATGGGGATGTTTGCAAGACAACAACCATCTGCACGAACAGCTCAATGACGTTTGCAGCAGCATGGACTATCAGCTTGGAGGCCATGGCTGCGGTTTCCCTTGACGCTACATCACGGGCAGGAGCACCTGCAATAGTGTACTCAACGACGAACCTGGGTGCACGAATGGCAAAACGTCATTTTTTCGGATGAATCCAGGTTCTGTTTACAGCATCATGATGGTCGCATCCATGTTTGGCTACATCACGGTGAACGCACATTGGAAGCGTGTATTCGTCATCGCCATACAGGCGTATCACCTGGCGTGATGGTATGGGGTGCCACTGGTTACACGTCTCAGTCACCTCTTGTTCGCATTGACGGCACTTTGAACAGTGGACATTACATTTCAGATGTGTTACGACCCGTGGCTCTACCTTTCATCATGCGAAACGCTACATTTCAGCAGGATAATGCACGACCGCATGTTGCAGGTCGTGTACGGGCCTTTCTGGATACAGAAAATGTTCGACTGCTGCCCTGGCCAGCACATTTTCCAGATCTCTCACCAATTGAAAACGTCTGGTCAATGGTGGCCAAGCAACTGGCTCGTCACAATACGCCAGTCACTACTCTTGATGAACTGTGGTATCGTGTTGAAGCTGCATGGGCAGCTGTACCTGTACACGCTATCCAAGCTCTTTTTGACTCAATGCCCAGGCATATCAAGGCCATTATTATTGCCAGATGTGGTTGTTCTGGGTACTGCTTTCTCAAGATCTATGCACCCAAATTGCTTGAAAATGTAATCACATGTCAGTTCTAGTATAATATATTTGTCCAATGAATACCCGTTTATCATATGGATTTCTTCTTGGTGTAGCAGTTTTAATGTCCAGTAGTGTACACAGTAGTAGTTACTTTTGCTTCTTCTATTATATGTATTCCTCCATGATTTCCTCTTACTACAGTACGCAACAATAAGTCATGACATGACAAAAAAACCTGATTAGAGTAAAAGTTGTGAAGCTCTGACTGCGACAATGAACAATATTAATATTGTACAATGAACAATCTTAATATTCTAAAACTTTTTTTTATTTTTGAGAAGTTTTACCAAGGAAAAGATATTTTTCATATGCAGGAATTGCATTTTCCATCAATACAGCACAAACAAAAAGGATACACCTATAATAAATGGACTGCAGCATGTACACATGTGTGAACATATAAATTAGTGTTTAACGTCCTGTCGACAACGAGGTCATTAGAAACATATAAATGTCAGAATGTGTGTTGTTCTGCATTTTATTTCAATCATTAAACATATCCATATTGTAATTGTACCAATTAATGCAATATTATTTATGCACATAATACTAATTTCTCTTCGCAAATATACACTCCTGGAAATTGAAATAAGAACACCGTGAATTCATTGTCCCAGGAAGGGGAAACTTTATTGACACATTCCTGGGGTCAGATACATCACATGATCACACTGACAGAACCACAGGCACATAGACACAGGCAACAGAGCATGCACAATGTCGGCACTAGTACAGTGTATATCCACCTTTCGCAGCAATGCAGGCTGCTATTCTCCCATGGAGACGATCGTAGAGATGCTGGATGTAGTCCTGTGGAACGGCTTGCCATGCCATTTCCACCTGGCGCCTCAGTGGGACCAGCGTTCGTGCTGGACGTGCAGACCGCGTGAGACGACGCTTCATCCAGTCCCAAACATGCTCAATGGGGGACAGATCCGGAGATCTTGCTGGCCAGGGTAGTTGACTTACACCTTCTAGAGCACGTTTGGTGGCACGGGATACATGCGGACGTGCATTGTCCTGTTGGAACAGCAAGTTCCCTTGTCGGTCTATGAATGGTAGAACGATGGGTTCGATGACGGTTTGGATGTACCGTGCACTATTCAGTGTCCCCTCGACGATCACCAGTGGTGTACGGCCAGTGTAGGAGATCGCTCCCCACACCATGATGCCGGGTGTTGGCCCTGTGTGCCTCGGTCGTATGCAGTCCTGATTGTGGCGCTCACCTGCACGGCGCCAAACACGCATACGACCATCATTGGCACCAAGGCAGAAGCGACTCTCATCGCTGAAGACGACACGTCTCCATTCGTCCCTCCATTCACGCCTGTCGTGACACCACTGGAGGCGGGCTGCACGATGTTGGGGCGTGAGCGGAAGACGGCCTAACGGTGTGCGGGACCGTAGCCCAGCTTCATGGAGACTGTTGCAAATGGTCCTCGCCGATACCCCAGGAGCAACAGTGTCCCTAATTTGCTGGGAAGTGGCGGTGCGGTCCCCTACGGCACTGCGTAGGATCCTACGGTCTTGGCGTGCATCCGTGCGTCGCTGCGATCCGGTCCCAGGTCGACGGGCACGTGCACCTTCCGCCGACCACTGGCGACAACATCGATGTACTGTGGAGACCTCACGCCCCACGTTTTGAGCAATTCGGCGGTACGTCCACCCGGCCTCCCGCATGCTCACTATACGCCCTCGCTCAAAGTCCGTCAACTGCACATACGGTTCACGTCCACGCTGTCGCGGCATGCTACCAGTGTTAAAGACTGCGATGGAGCTCCGTATGCCACGGCAAACTGGCTGACACTGACGGCGGCGGTGCACAAATGCTGCGCAGCTAGCGCCATTTGACGGCCAACACCGCGGTTCCTGGTGTGTCCGCTGTGCCGTGCGTGTGATCATTGCTTGTACAGCCCTCTCGCAGTGTCCGGAGCAAGTATGGTGGGTCTGACACACCGGTGTCAATGTGTTCTTTTTTCCATTTCCAGGAGTGTACTTACATGCTAACAAGGCGTCAGTTCCATCCACTATGTCATAAACAGTGCAAAGGGGTTATATATATGAATACATAATAAATGATGTTTCAGAATAGAGCCTGTGTGTACCAGTGGTGTATGTTCGTCATAGACTGTAAAAACTTTCCTTTCTTACACTAATGACTGGAAGCATTAAAACTTGCAACTTACAATTTCAAAATTATGGTATGGAAAGTTATGGCAGAAGGTACATAAATTGTTACCTTTAGACCTAAATTAATTCAGTTTCAAAATCAGGTTGTATAAAAATGAGTGTTGCTGAAGAAAAAGCTTTCAGTTAATTTCAAATTGAAAGATGGTGTATCTAGAATTTTTTCCTGTTTGCTGATTGATTGATAAGTTTTTGTGACTCCAGCCAGATGTAGTCAGCTCTGTTCACTGACTGGGTGAGTATGATATAGACATATTCTGAATGAATCAGAGTTAAAACTATTTTTCATACCTACAAATGGCAAGGCTCTGCAGACATCATTACATTACTATTATCTATCAAATATGTTGGAATGCACACTATAGTTGTTATGCAACACACTAAAGCCTACAGGTTTGGGGTGTTGCAGCTACAATACGAAGTTTTGTTTGAGAATAAATTACACAAAATACAGGTTTTACCCAGATGAAAACTGCCCTCACAATTACTTAAACTGTCTCTTATTCGAATTTCTTCTTATCAGTCACATTTCCACAGATTTCTTTAAGCACTGAGCTGCACAGGAATATCATTTACACCAAGATTTTGTCGAATTATGTCCACTGTTTTCAACCACAGCAGATTTGTTGGGTTGTAAAAGGCAGTTTATGTTTAATGCATTATTCCTCCTGTATTGTACATGTTATGTAGGCCATACCACATTGTCATAATAGTGTAAAAATGCCAACCTTATATATAAGCAGATCATCAATGACCGACTCGGAGCCTTCATTGCTGGACAGAGGATCACAACTATATTTTTTCTTTATCTTCAGCTTAATTTAAAGACATATCTTCAACATACAGAAGAAAGGCACATTTCTGTCTTGTGCTTCATCTATTAACTGGTCACGAGGTATCATTAACAAAGTGCTCTCAATCTGATGTGTGGATACCTGTTTTTATTAGCACCCATCTCTAGATGTGCCAATTCAGCCAGAAAGCGTTGCCTCTGCTGCTACAATTGTGTCATGAAAGAAAATAGTACAAATGCTTTTGAAAATAAAAACTGTCTAGGCTGAAGAATCCTAAAGTCTGGCTAAGTAATTTGGTAATCAAAACAGTTATTGAGTCTAAATGCTAGCACGTGTCTGATATAAAGAGAACATTTAGAAGCAGTGATGAAAATGAGCCTAAAAAATGAAACATATGATCCCATTAAAGCTGTTGAACAATGACAGTTCAACATGGACAGCTAGAGTTTCATTTGAAGACAGTGTCTGGTCACACTGAGACAAGGAATGCCATCACAGCTTTTACATCAGATGGAATGGAAAATTCGTTATTGACTAACAGTTGAAAATATAGCACCAATGAGTAAGCTTCCAGAGTTGTTGGGGTATTCCACTCACATTCAAGAGAAACTAGGTTTAAATCTTCTTCCAGGCATTCCAATTTAGGTTTCCTGCAGTTTTCCTAAATTTAGATGAATGCTTGGATGGTCCCTTTGAACAGGACATGGGCACTCATCATCTCCATCACTGTCCTAGCTGAGCTCATATTCCATACCTAGTAACCCCATCATCAAATGACATTAAATTCTCACATTCCTCCCTTAACACTGACAAATGTTCCTTCTAGCAATCTTATAAATATACCACACACCTCCACAAATGAGAAGTAGTAGTGCATAAGGGCTCTGAAGAACAGACACATAGCATTGCTACTGACTGTCAGCACATGGGACACATTAAATTGCAAATATGTTTGTCAGTTGTTACAAAGCACAGAAAGATAAAATATGTAGTTCCCATGAGGAGTCACTCCAATTTATCTCCAGGCATGGACCATATGCTCCATATCCACATGAATTTCAGAAAAAAAAGGATCAAAGCGCTGGATATGTGGACACATTTTATGGCGCAGTGCACAGAACAATATGAATACTATAGAAGCTACTTCAAATCAATGTCTACCTACAAAGCACTAGACATCAAGGCTTCTTGTGGAGAAAACATGCTCCGATGGAACCATAACCTATATCACTGCAGCAGTTCCAACATGATTCTCTGCATCAGAGAAATGCCACGCCTTCATAAAATGTGTTTTGAATGGTTTATTGTCAATGGAAATACCTTCAAAGTTGGTAAAAGGTACAAGGAGTCTTGTGCTACATTTTCAACAGTTAAGAAGTAGGTAGCTAAATTTGAACAGGACCATACAGCTTTAGGAACCATTTATGTTAATAATATCAGAAAACCGCAAACACAAATTAAAACAATAATAAAGTGCACAGTATGGCATTAGATGGTCTGCAGTTAACAGTATGTGAAGTAGTTGACATCATAGGCATACCAGAAGTGAGGGTATGGTACATTTTACATGAAGAATTGACCATGGTAAAGCCACATACCAGATGATCATAACTAGAGACCGAATGATATGCATCATAAAAATCTTAAAATACACATGCAAATAAGCATTAAAATGCTTAAAAAATGCATCAAAAGTGTTGAAATATGCAAGATCAAATGATGAAAAAACATTATACTTGCCGCATGCATTATATCTCAAAGTCTAACCTGTGCGTATCAATTACGGGGAAGAGCGCTGTATATCAATTACAAGGAACAGCGTCAGTCATGCAAAAAATCAGTACATTTAGAACACTGGTATCATTTTCTGAATACTTTCTAGTAGTGGTTAGGAGAAGATTCTGGAAATATTTTTCTAATACCCTCATTCACAAATCTGGCGATTATAGAATCATTTACTTTTACAAGTTCTTTGCAGGCCGCTAAGTAGGAAGAGGTACACTCTTCTTTTAAAGCACCAACAATTAAATTGGCAATGTAACTGCCACAAATGTCTATAATTTCATCACCTGAAATCCAGGTAATGCTGTCCTTGAGTTCATTGCATATTTCTTCCAGAAAATTTATGTAAATTGTCGGTATGTAATTTTTATGCAATGTTGATTCATGTGATATATTTTGATTTAAGCAATATTTGTGCAGGAAGCCTTTGAGAAGTGTTAGTAAGTTTGTGAAGAGGAAGATTGCTTGCAGTGAATTTTTCACATAGATCCATGTTAAACCAACTTTTTTGGTTACCTTTGGACAAATCCCTGCTACTGCAACTTGCTGTTGTCAGAAGTTGCTGTTGTGGTCCCTTCTTCTGCAATCCTACGATATGAAGACTCGTCTTGACATGCTGGTCTATTTGACATTTTTTGTTTTTTTTGCACAAAAAGTTTCTCTCACAAACTTGACAATATAAAACAATTCTGTCATATTTAAATATTCCAGAATGCTCAGCTATCCATGAAATGATGTTTCCTTTTTGTCAGCATGACACATAACATGTTACACACTACACATTGTAAACACATTCAACTGTGTACAAGTAAATAGAAACAATGTACATGTGACTAAAAGCTTGTGTAGTTTAATTTAATTGTTGCTGATGGGTATGGTATGACAGTGGAGGCGGTTAACTGGGGGCGTGGGTGCAGCAGCACTGACTCTGCCTGCCTGTTCCTGTTCTTCTTGTGTAATGATTTCACTAGGCAGTGGCCACTCGGGGTTAGTGATTGTATGCAGTTCTAGGTCGTGGTCAATCTGTGAGACATCAAAACTAAATCGAGCTAGAGACCGCCCATCTAAATTTTAAAAATACTGTAAACAGAGCAAAAATATGCATTGTCACTGGTTTTTAGTTAAAATATGCAATAGCCGGTGAAAATGAGCCAAATATGCAAATGCATACGCAACATGGAAATGCATATAATCCAGTCTCTAGTCACAACCTTTCTGGAATATAAAATCACCTTCACCTGCTTTAGTGCATGACCATCAACTTTAAACTCTGTTTTGATTGTTGTTTCACTTCTGGAATGAAGTTGTTGAGCCATATCTCAGCCACAGTAACAGGTACACAATATATTTGAAAGGGAGGGGAGTGAGGAGAAAGAGGAGATTTGCACCCCCTCCTCCAATGCATTATGCACCACATGCAGCTTTCCTTTGCCTGTTGCAGGGCAAACTTGCCAGTTCCACATTCATATCCCATTCCCTTGCTGCCTATCCCTCTCCTACCCATCATTCCCCCTTTTTATCCTGCCACTCCATACGGCTACAGCTCCACACTCCATTTGAATAGTGCACGTACGTGTGTGTGTGTGTGTGTGTGTGTGTGTGTGTGTGTGTGTGTGTGTGTGAGTGTGAGTGTGTGTGAGTGTGTGTGTGTGTGTGTGTAGGGCAGTCTTTCCTCTACTGGCACGATTCTGATACACTGGTCTCCAAGAACCAGGGGCTTTATTTATCTTCTGATTCCCAGTTTGTCAGAGAGATGGTCTGCCATTTTGTTCTTTGTCATTCAGACTTGTGTGATCACACCACATGCATCTGTGGCATACAATTCTGCATTGTTGCCATACACTTCCTTCAACTCAGCATGGATTGGTTCAATGCTGTCCCCCTAAAATACAAAAACTGAACTGATTCTCCACTTTATCAATGGACTGCACAATTTTGTTTTACTCCTCTAGTGGAGTGCTATGGTACTACAGTACAGGGACTTAAATGTGTACCAGGACTGCAGAGACATGCCTGATAACAAAAAAATTCATGTAATAATTAAAATTTTAAACTAATCCTCACAATTAGTCTCTGCTACACAACGTACAAACACTGGTATTATTAGCAGCCACCTTAGCAAAACAAAAGTATAAAATATAAATGATTATCTCACTTACCCCCAGCCTGTAAGCATAAAATATGGCTGCAATTTCAATGCGAAACACAGACTTCGACACTGGAAAAACAGCAGTGTGATAGCCAGGAATGCAGTCCACAATCGAGAGCTGTATACACCGACTGTGTAAAATGCAAACTGAAGGTATAAGGCCCAGGTTTTGGAGCGATCCAGCACTGACCACAATATAACACCAATACAGGCAATGAGCTGTGGAAAGATGCATGTTAAACTTGTATAAGAAGACGAATTATGTTATGAAACTTCATATGTTACAATTCATTTGACATTTAAGCTGCACTTCAGATTAATAATGAATCATTCAAATATGAAAAGATGTTCAGTTCAAGAATTTTCATTTTGATGTGTGGTTATTTGATTGTGAATATTGCTAAATATTTCTCATTATTAACAATTGTAAGAGCAAAGATAATCACTAACTCATACTAGAGGCACCGAGTGGTACACAGGCACATAAACAAGATTCGGAATTTTTGGCCACAGGCCCAACACTGCAGTCTCAATGCACTGATATGTTAGAGCAGGTGAAAGAAAGCATCGGAAAGTTTCTCCCTCACACGCCAGCAACCATTCACAAAGGATTTACAGTGATGAGCAATCTCTTGTCCAAGTCTTTAAAGGTCTTGCTAAGTCTTCATCCATAATTAGACCTCTCATGTACTGCTGACATATGCCCTTGAAACTGCAACCACTACCACTATCACCTGCAAAGACGAATGCCTTTTACCTAATACCACTTGCTGAGATTGTAACAATTTAATGAAACCCTCAAGCAGAGCTTCAAATATCTTTCATCATGCACTCAAATGAGGAATATCTCCCTCCCTCCCTCCCCCCCCCCCCCCAAAAAAAGAAGGAAGTTCCATTTATACCGAAGTAGTACACCTCTATTCATCATATCTGAAAAGTATTTTAGTCCTTCCCTATCCCATGCCTATACCCATTCCCTTGTCATACAGGTCGTATTGGTGTAGAAGACCAGGAGCAAGACATATTCTGTGCACCCACCACAGTCCTGCCACATGCATATCCTGCTCCATCACAGGTGTCGGCCACCTGTGAAGGCAACCATGTTACACTCAACTCTTCTGTGCCATCTTCACAACATTTTGTACTGGCATCGTCACCAGCCAGCTGTCCACTCAAATGAATAGCCACCAACAAACTATGACCAAGAACATCATCCAGTGGCAGAATTTGTCACTGAAAGCAACAGGCTCAATTTCAGTGGCTACTTAACAAACCTATGCTATCTGGATCCTCTCCTCTCCCGTCCCACAACACTAACTTCACCCAACTGTGCGTATGAAGTGTGCACAAAAAGTAATGGGAATTTTGTGTTGCATTAGCCTGATTTATGTGATTATTTCACATTTGTGTTGGTAAACTGTATCTAAAAATTATCTGTGTGGTGATATCCATATTGGCTATTTAGTCTTTTGTCAACTTTCAAAAAGATTGTGCGTGTTTTGGTAGTATTGGTGATCAGTCATTTTGTATACAAATGGACCAGACAATTTGTATTAATGTAAGACCAGATTAAGTGCAGTTAAATTTAAGAAGTGTTAAGTATTGCTTTTGGTGAGTCTGCTGTTAGTAAAACAATGATTTACCACCAACTGATGAAATCACAGAAAAAGTAAACGCAATGCATACAAACTAATGCTGAATCACAATCAGAGAAATTGGTAACAATGTGAGCATATCAACTGTGTCATGTCAAGGGTGGTTTTTTATGCTTTGGACATGAAATGTGTTACAGTAAAATTTAGTGAATTTCATACAAAAACAGTGACAGATGCAAGCAGATGAAGTCAACAACAATGCAGAACTACTGAAACATGTCATAACAGATAATGAAACATGGATTTGCAGGTATGACAACAAAACTAAGGATCAATTGTCCCCATGGATCACCAAGAAAGTTCAACAAGTGTGGTCTAATGTGAAGTTTATGTTCACTGTGTCATCACCTTTAATAGCATCACAGGCTCTCACCACAAAGTCAAATAACCAACAAAGAGAACTACTTACAAGTTCAACACTGTTTGCGTGATGCAACAAAAAAAAAAAAAACGAAAAAAAACGAAAAATAAAAATAATAGTTCTCTTTGTGGTGAAATAATTCACGGCTTTTAGACCCTGATAATGCACCTGTTACTACTTTGTTACTCGTTTGTAAATTTTTGGCTGAAAAACAGTACTGTAATGATGCACCAGCTTCCTTATTCATCAGATATGGTCCAATTTTACTTTTTTGTTCCCAAAACAAAGAAAATCTTAAAGGATCATCGTTTCACAAGCATATATGAGATTAAAACAAATTTCTATGATAGCTAAAAGCTATCACAAAGAAAGAGTTCCAGAAGTGTTTTGGGGATTGGAAAAGATGCTGGCATACATGCATAATATCTAATGGAGAATATTTTGAAGGAGATAATGTTAATGTAGATAAATGTAGTTCCCACTGTTTTTTTTTAATACTCTTTGTATAAACATTGTCTCCAGAACATAACATTCAATCCTGTAATTACTATGGCTTCAATCTCTGTTCCACACTCACTACTTATTTCGTCACATGTTATGAGCACATGCTGGTGCCACAATCCTACCCCTCCCTTTGCTGCACCATCACACTGTGTGTGTGTGTGTGTGTGTGTGTGTGTGTGTGTGTGTGTGTCAAATGCCTCAACTGTATGACAACAGGTCATCTTTACTCTTTCCCTTGCCTCCTCATTAATCATACACAGCCCCAAAATAAATGCAAATGTTATATTTTTCTACCCAAACCAGTAACCTGTATGTGGCACATCCCAAAACACCATCTACACTGCAGTATTGGTAGGATTTATCAGCAGAAGTTACTTTATGCATAAACTAGCACAGGAAAGTACAAAAATTAAAAAGAATTCTGACCTGTGAAATAATTAAGCAAAATGTTACTCTGTGGAGAATTTTCTTGTACTTCTTGTTACAGATATAGATAACCAGCAACCACACCTGTAAACAGAAAATTGTTTTGCTACATATATCATTGGTGACCAACACATTTCAGCTTGACTAGTGTAAACATAAAACACCAAGAATTAAACTATACTTACACAAGCAACAATTCCAGCTACACTTATGTCAAATGCAAATGAATCTAGCTCTTGAAGATAACTTGAAGGTGCCATTTTGTCAACAGTAATCATTTTTGCTGACACAAACATGAGTGGAGCTGAGACAAAGGTACATGCAACCATTGAACTGGCAATCTGTACAAAAAGAAAGACATTACAGCTTACATAATGTGAAGCTTTGTGGCAATAAAGGGAAGGAGCAAATTTAGTCAACATACCAAGTCAATATCAACTGAGTACTGTGTTGCAAACACAAACACTCCTGGAGCTGATGGGAATGTCCCGTATAAAAATCCATACGTGCTAAGGTCTAAAGTGTCTGTTGAATTTTCACCAGCATGGAACAGGCTAACAACTTCACGAGTTATTAAGGGTAACACCAACCTATGATAAAAGACACAATTAAAAGTTGTATCACAAGGAAATTTTTGCATGTAAGAGAGAGTGCTGAAAAGTTCTCAACCTCTCCTTGACAGAACTTAAGAATTATGTACTTACTGGTATCTTGAGCAGACCATCATTCAGTAATTGGCAGAGACTGAACTTGTCCGCATGTAAGGAATTAGGTGATTTATGCATTGAAGTGGAAGAGGAGGAGGAGGAGGAGGAGGAGGAGGAGGAGGAGGAGGAGGGGGCTGCATGAAGAGAGTGGGGGGGAGGGGGGAGGGAGAGGGGTTGGAGAGAGGGAGAGGGAGAGGACTCCTGGTATGTGGCAGAGGTTATATCTGTTGAATTATGCGGGAGGAAGTAATATGTTACGTGACTCTTCCAAGAATGCACACACTAGCAATTTCAACAATAAACCTCTCTGTGATGCACAATACCATCCTTGAAGATTGTTGAGCATCTCCATACCACTCTTGCGCCAATTAAATGATGCAGTGATGAAACATGGTACTGTTCATTGCATCTTCTCTCTCTCTTCTATTAATCCAACCTGGTAAGGTTCCCCAACTGATATGTAACACTTAAGGACTGGTCAAACAGGTCTTCTGAAAGTCACTTCTTTTGTCAATGAATTACGTTATCTTAAGATTATCACAGTGAATCTCTGCCAGGCATGTGCTTTTCCTTTAATTTGTTTTCCAACATCATTCCACATTATTCTACAATAATGTACAAAAGAATTGGATTCAGCCTTCTTTTACAAAGCTGCACTCTGATATCTGCCTGAACTGATTTACAAAAGCTACCAGCAAACAAAATCATCAAGACAAGGGTTTAAATCCTGCTCCTATTTAAACCCATGTCCATTATCTTCACCACCCTAGCATTCAAAAAGAATACCAGAAATGAAATTCATTGACACAATAAAATGCAGAGATTAAAAGGGTCCATTTACATTCCACTGTGAAGAGCTAATGTGTCAGCTTTGTACAGAGAGACTTTTGGAATGAAGGTGCACAACACTTTTGAGGCCATGAATTATGACAACTACTGAAACCACTGATTGTTTGCATGAACAAACAAAAAAGCTTTTCTTTAAACAGATCGTAAATTACCCAGATGACACTCATCCATTGTTTGATCACGAGAGCATTTAGCAACTTACAGCAAACTATAATACAATTTGAAACTTTTCGTACATGAGAGTTCGATTCCTTAAAGTATCGGGGAGGAAGGGGGGGTGGGGTTAACTGGCTATTTCAACGGTGTGGGAGATTTAAGGGTTTTCGAAGGCGTGAAACTTTGTTCTGCCATGACATTCAGCTCTGGGGATAAATGCCAGCAACAAACTTATATACTAATACCTGCAAAATTCTGCTGAAGAAATAGCTGAAATACTGTAGATATCATGAGAATGAATAAAATGCATGTTTGGTAAGAAATGCCAAAGTAAGTGTAAAGTTGACTGAAGGCTGCTGCAAAGCATATCAATTTATTTTGCAGATGAAGATTACATAAAATACTGGTCATTTAGTTATGCCTATTGTTACTGGTGAAACATGGTTATATTAACAGAACTGTCAAAGGATGTAAGAATCAAGACTGAAACAACAGGCTAGGTCCCATGAACAATATTTTGGGATAATGAAAACATTCTTTATTTAAGCTGACAGGTTACCAGAAGAAAGTACTACAAATCAACAAAAATTGCCAATGAAGTACTGTTCAAGAAGCGAAAATGAAAAGATAAGCATGAAAACTCATCAAATTTTGTACTATCATACTTTTTTCTCTTTCCAAATATCAACATATATTTGAAGGAAAAGGGTTTTCAGGTGTGGAGATAATGGAAGCAACAGACTAACATTTCAGTGATCAACAACAACAGGCAACTGCACAGTGTGAGGTGCCAGCACCATTATTTCCCGCCTGTTACACTCGAGAGTGATCAGCCGGAAAATAGCTGCTCATACATCTCATCTCCACCTACATCTACACTTCTTGTGAATCTCTATTATCTGAGATGATGGTTTATTTGTGTACATCTGCACAAGCCTATTTTTTCTTATTTTACCTTATTAGAAATTTATGAAACTTTCCCACAAGTACATAGACTTGATTGAGATGAGAACTTTTCAGCATCTTCTTGCACCAATGAATAAAGTTAATAATTATCATGGATATTCAGTTGATTGCTCAGCAGCAGCTACTATTAAAGCATATCAGATACACTATTCATGTCGAACTAAGATTAACTGCCTCTACAAGTGCAGATTTTAAAATTTGTCAGGACTCTATAACATATAATTCACAAGAAAAGAATACTCCCTCCCCCAACACACACACACACACACACACACACACACAAATCATGGAATTGTTAACTTTTTGTTACACTTTTCCCATACTGTGTGCACACTTAGCTGAAATAATCCTTGTTGGCATAAATTCAGTATTCTTTATCAACAAATTAATATTAAGATAAAAGTTCACTTATCCTGAATGTCATACCAAACACATGTTCTGATATCTGACCAGAATATCACACCAGGCAACACACTGTGTCTGGAGCCTACCTCACCGTTTGGTGGTAATAGTGAGCCTTTGTAAATTCATGTGCCCTGCACCACATCACTTGCTTAGTTTCAGCTGACAAAGGGGCATGCCACTGGCTCTGGATGCAAGAAAAGGGGTCACTAAGGGCTACAAACATCACTCTTGCTTTGTGATTAATCTGTTCTTTGAATGCTTAACACACTGTGTGCATCACTGGATCTTTGCTTTGGACTTTTCGGTACAGTTTGTTTCATAGTTATCACCACTGCTTTTACAAGAGTACAGTCAAGACTGGGAAGACTGGCTGGTATAACTTTAGCAGCTCTGACAGCATGTCTCCACCTTCCACCTAATTGATCCAGAGCAGCTGTATGAATATTTTCTTTGTGTCAGAATCTGGACTGTTACAATTCCTCTATAAGATGTCACATCTGGTAAATGCCATAACCCTATCACTTGTGAAGAGTAATGGTTGGTTGGTTTGTGGAATTGAAGGGACCAGACTGCTACAGCTATCGGTCCCTTGAAGACTAATGGGAGAATGTAATAGTCTCCACTGTCATTTAGTTCCAGAGAGGCTTCAAATTCCATCACTGTCACAAGAAACAATCTCAAATGCGTGTCACTTGAATAGCTGATGTACATGGATTAAGGAGAAAATGCACCTTTACACATGCCAATACCAAAAGCAGAGACAGTTATATGCTGATTTTCTTATTAGAGACATTCTGATTCATCACACTCCAGTTTCATAAGAAGCATTAAAACTAGCCAATCCAACACTCAACTAAATAGTGTCAGTCACACACACTTCTGAAGTAGTCAAGTCTGCTGCTCTGTGTAGCTAAACTACCTAGCTTGGGTTATAACCTTGCCATCAAATAAAAGGGCTTGAACCAAAACATCATATTAAAGATGTGAAACCACTTCTTCCACTTCAGTGTGACACACACAGTGTTTTTTCCATTATGTAAAAACTGCTCTGGACTCTATGATCAAAGACACTGCTGATATCAGTAATGTATGCAACAAGTGTGATATTAGTGGCTATATTGCAGATATTTGTTTCTTCACACTCCAGCTGACCTCACCTGTCCAGCAAATCCTAAGATATGGAAGTAAATAGCATTTCTGCTAGTTACATGGATCTCAGCTTATGTCACAGCCTCTACACATGAATGTGGTAATGTAAAAACAATGTGTATGCTTTGAGACAGATACAGGAGCCACGTCACCTAATTAATCATGATAGTTATACATTATTAGACTAGCCATAAGTCACTGAGACACTGTTGCCTACAAGAACATTCAGATTCCCATCTGAAGATTTTAGAGAACTCACACAAGACGGTCACAAACACTTTACAAATCCTTGTTGTCGAACTTATCGATACAGCAAATATTTTAAGCCTTGAGGCATCTGTGTTTTCCATTAAAGGGGCTGGTAATAACTCTATGTCAATACCTTATTCATCACTGGAGACATTATATGGTGAATGTTCTGATATTTTTAGTTTTGGCCTGGGCTGAGTGGTGGATTGCGAGGCCAACATCACCTTAAAATAAGGAGCAATGTCACAATTTTTTGATCCTGAGTTATTCATATTTCACCAAAACTGAATGTATAAGCTGAATAAGACTAGTTAGTATAACAAAGTGTGCTAGTATCTATATCACAGAGTGATTTTGCATCACCATTTGTTGTAATCTGAAAGCTAAATTCTAAACTGATACTTTGCAGACACTTAAAATCCAAAATACTGTGTAGCTGTCTACCCGATTCCACAACCAGAATTGCTGGTGAATGATTTCTCAAAATTGATCTTGCTTAGTTTCAAATACTGTTGGATGTAGCGTAATATAAATGGCATTAACAGGGAACCTCTGTAGCACCCAGTTCCACCTTATTATGGATCATAAGCCCCTGGTAGCTATTCTTTGGCTAAAACACAAGCTTTCAGAGAGAACAACAAAATGGCTTCAGACTTGGGTGTCACTTTTGAGTGCCTACAATTAGCTGATTTGTTACTGCATGATACATCAGTATAGTAATGCAGACCCAATGTCACAGTTACTCATGAGGCCCAACCCAAATTTTCATAGGACAGCCAATGCATGTTTCTACATTGATACAGATGTCTGACAAGTGGTTATGATGTTTCCTGTCACAGCATCCCAAGTTGTGGAAGCTACTGATAGGGATCCTACTCAATAGTATCTCAGCTCCTACTACATCGGGATTGGCCTGCTTGCCCAAACATGTTGGCTCACACACAACATTTTCACTGTGGCCTATGTCCATGAAACACTGTTAGTATATCAGCGTTGACTTTGCAGGGCTTTTCCTTTGCTCCATGTGGCTTATTACACTTGTTGCACTGTCTAATTATCCATATATCATATGTCTCTACTCCACAACAGCAGAAGCCACTGTTGAGGGTGCTCTCAAAGATCTTTGTCACTGAGGATTACAGTACAGTTTCTGGTAATGGTCCACAATTTGCATGCAAGTTACTCTAGGATTTCTGCCCTCAAAATGGGATTCAGCATCTAAGCCCTTGTCTTTCCATCTAGCCTAATGGAGAGGCAGAGAGGACGGTACACACCTTAGATGCCTTAAGCCATGGGAGAAAAATTCACAAATATGGGATTAACCACATTTTTAGGCCTTTACACAATGATTTCTATGATGTATGGAATCCCGCTGAGAGTATTCACAGCCACCAGCCTCACATCATCCCCAACCCCACTGCCCCACAAAGCAGAAGTAGCATGAAGAGCCAGCTGCCTTTATACATCATCAGCAGTATCCTGTTGGCATCCCCATCTGGACCTGATCGTATGAGTGCTGCCCTAGTTGGACTATGGCAGTAATTCACCAGCTTAAAGGTCACATTATGTATATAGGAGTTGAGGTGTCATTCACTGCTGTAACCAACTCCGCCACCAGCAGGTGCCTTCTCTGCATGCACAGCCTCAACACATATTTCCACTTCCATCAACAATTGCAACTGACACCACAAAATTACACCATTCTGAGACCATTTGAGGGTGGTTGTTTGGCTTCTCCCTCTGCTAGAAATCATCTCCTGCTCACACTACTCATCCAGAGGCTGGTTCTCAGGACACGATTTTGCTGTCCACTTGGCAGCCACCACCATAAACAGAGGTATTCCCGCACGGCACCTAATTGCAACTGGGTAAATTGTATGACACTGCAGTGGAATCATTCTCTTGAGACATGATCCTTGTGACACTGCCTGTCAGCAGAGAATCTCAGGTAACATTGAGATGCAACATTTACCAGTGGGCTGGACATCTATTGTGGTCTCTCTTCTTCCTCTTTGCAGCACATGGAACCTCTCAGGCGAGTTCACAGAATACTCACTAGATACAACTGAAGAAATTGTGAAATTTTGATTCGCAAGGGATCTGTATATTTTCAAAATAAAGATTCCGACTTTTCTGAAGCATCCAGAACCTACAAAGATGGTAGTAAATCAGTAACTAGGTATTTCAACAAATCATTATTTACTAACAAATTAATGAACAATGCCAGCATCGAAAGAAAGTGGTTGTTGTACTCGCCTTCTAAAAACTCTGTATTTTGCTTTTTATGCTGTTTATTCTACCCTTATGGCGTAAATCTATGCTCTCCGACTGGATGTAATGATTTGAAGCACATTAATAACATAATTTCAACACATGAAACTAGCCCAGCACATAGGCAATCTATGATGACTTATCTGGCACAAAGTAAAACAGTTGGTAGAACACGTATACACTTATCATCTCAACATAAAAAAGAAGTGGATTACTGAAGAAATGTACTTAAATGGATTGTAGCTGTTGTATAATTTTTGGCATAGAGAGGGCTTCCATTTCATAGTGATAATGAAATCCTAGGATGGAGATTATTTGGGATGTGTGGAATTATTGAGTGAATTTGTCAGCAAATATCTGCAATGAGTTTATTGACATAATGGGAAAAAAAGGCCCTAAAAAAATTATAAATGAAGTTAAATTAGCAAAAACTTTTTCCATTAGCATTGACAGTACACCCAATCTGTCTCTAGTTGACCAGCTAACTTTTATAATTTGATACATAAAAGATCGTGTTCCTGTTGAAAGCTACCTGAAATTCATACCTACAAAAGACCATAAATCTGAGTATTTAACAGAAACCGCATTGAATTTTTTAGAGAATCATGATGTTCCCATAAAATATTGCAGAGGACAAAGCTACGACAATGCTTCAAATATGTCAGAGAAGTATACTGCTATACAAGCAAGAATCAAGGAGAAATGTGAATTTGCCACCTTTGTACCATGTGCGGGACATTCACTACACTTGGTAGGTGTCCAACTGCTGGATGTGTATCAGAAGCAACAGAGTTTTTTGAAATTGTTCAGAAAGTGAACAACTTTCGTCGAGGTCTACCCATCAATGGAATATATTGACAGGAGATTTAGGTTCAAAAAAAGTTGTTACAAGTCTTTCACAAACCAGATGGTCAGCCCCAGATGATGCAGTAAGCACCCTGCATGAAGATCATAAACAAATTACAGAAACTTTGATGTTCATCACAGAAGATACAGAACAGGCAAGAGCAACTAGAGATGAAGCCCATAGTCTGTCAAGAAAAGTGCGAAAGCTAGAATTTATTATACTAACGGAAATTTGAGCTCTATATTGGAAAGAATAGACAAAATAAATAATTATTTTCAGAAAGAAATAATAACTCTGCACATTGCAACTAATTTGTTTGCTTCACTTGATTATTTTATCATTAATCTCAGGGATAAATTTGATGATTTCAAATCATCTGCCAAATAAAAAAGAAACCCAGAATCTGATTACAAGGACCTATGTCTAAGAAAAAAATTTAGAAGCTTGTGCCAAAGTTTTTTAAATGGCTCTGCACTGGCAGTCCATCTGAATGGAAAAGAGGAATTCACAATATAAACGTTCCTTCCCATAACTGATACCCTGAGCACTCAAAAACAGCAATCAAGTTCATATGAAAACATTAGTCAATGTTTTGGTTTATTTTTTTGCTTGAAAACTCTGAATTCCGAAGAGATGAGACAAAATTGCAAAGAATTATCTGAAATTTATTATGAAGATGTTAACAAGCAATAGTTGGAAACGGAATGTCTGCATTTAACAGAATACTTGAAAATTGTTCACAGTAAAAATGGGGAACTAATAGTACATTGGAAATACATCATCTTTTTAAAGAAAACAAAACTGAAGACACATTTCCAAACGTAGAAATCGCATTGAGAATTTTTTAAGCATGGTGGTAACCAACTGCAGCGCAGAACACTCCTTCTCCAAATTGAAAAGAATAAAAAATGAATTAAGAAGTACAATGCTTGACTAGAGATTAACCAGTTTATTGCTGATGTCCATAGAATGTGATATGCTCAAAAATACAGATTTTGGAAAAGTGATTAACGATTTTGCCCATCTCAAATCTAGAAGGGTACCTCTTCAATCAACATAGATTTTTAAGCACTAACCTGTGAATGCTAAAAAGAGTTACTTTTGTGGATTATATTATATTATCTATTCATTTATAGAATGAATGCAGAAATCATGGCAAAAGCATTTAACAAACTTCTGAATTGCGAGGAACCCAAAGAACCCTTACAAATCAACATAAATACCCCAATAAAAACCAAACCTAACAAACTAGACCCTCCAACCTTCCAAGAAATAGAAAAAATTCTTAAAGAACTAAAAAATTATAAGGCATGTGGAGAAGATCAGATTTTTGTTGAAATGAGGAAATATGCAAGTGACACAGTCAAGACCTCCTTACACATGGCTCTAACAAAAATTTGGGTAACAGAACGATTTCCCGAACATTGGACCACAGCTATCATCCACCCACTACACAAAAAGGGAGATAAGAGCAACCCAGACAACTACAGAGGAATCTCTTTCCTAGATTGCACATACAAAATTCTATCCAAGATCAATTAGAACAGGAGTTAGGGGAATATCAGGGAGGTTTCAGACCATGGAGAAGTTGTGCAGAGCAGACAATTAGTTTAAAATTGATTATGGCATACTACAAGAAATGGAACAAACCTCTGGCAATAACATTTGTAGATTTTACGAAGGCATATGACTGTCTCCACAGACCTTCAGTATTAAAAATTTAAAGAAATCTAGGACTCCATACAAAACTAATTAAAATAATACAACTCACTCTAACCAACACCAAATCAAAAGTGAAGTTTAGAGGAGAAATTTCGGAATCATTCCTCATAAAAACAGGCTTAAGGCAAGGTGACTGCCTATCACCATTACTGTTCAACTGTGCACTGGAATACATAATGAGAGAATGGTACAAGGACAATCCAAAAACGATAAGAATTGGAAGTGCAAAAGATGATATTAGCTTAAACTGCTTGGGATTCGCTGATGATCTTGCTCTCCTAGCCAACACCATTCAAGAAGCCAGGCAACAAGTGAAATCACTACAAGAAATAGCAGAGAAAGTAGGCCTTAGAAGATCATTTGAAAAAACGGAGATTATGCTAACTGATCCACCACTTGCCAACAAAATTGCAATAGGAGAACAGAAATCAAAATTGTTGATAAATTTAAATATTTAGGCAAAATAATAACATACAATCTAAATGAGAAGCCATCATGGCATAATAAAATAAAAAAACTGAACTATGCAAATTACATTACCAAAACTACATACAACAAAAAAAGCCTATCTATAGATGCAAAATTAAAACACTATCAAACAGTTACACAACCAGAAATAATGTATGCAGCTGAAACTATCTTCAGAACAACTAATACAGCAGAAATTGACCGAATACTAAAAATAGAAAGAAGAATAATTAGGACATGTATAAATAAACAGTATAAAATAAATGGACATTGGAGAATGGCATCAAATGAAACAGTATATAAGAAAATAGAACCAGTCATCAGCACAATCAGGAAGAAACGCATCTCATTCTTTGGACATCTGATGAGAACTCCAGAAAACAGAATTAGTAAAAAAATAGTACAAAAATTGTGGAATAGCAAGAGCGACATTAAATGGATCACAGAAATTAAGGAAGATATAAAAGAACTTCAAATTACAGTAGATGACCTATAAAAAACAAGACAGAGAAAACCATAATACTGCAAGACCCGCAAACCAGACTACAAATGAAAATCAATAAAAGGAGTACAGGAAGAATGGTCTCAGATGAAGAAAGAAAGAAAATTTCTGAAAGAATGAAGAAATATTGGGCAGACAGAAGAGCAAAACACCTTTCATATAAGAATAGACTCTAATAATTATATTACCTAAATATCATATTAAGTTATTGTTGAACCAAATTGTATCTCTGTGTAACAACTTGTTTACAACTTTGTATTTTTGACTACAGTGGTACAATGAAGGCCATAAAATAAATAATAATAAAAAATCTATTCATTTAATGTGACTGTAAAGAAGTAAAAATATATCTAGAACCTTGCTTATCTACTTGCTTAGTCTATTCTAACAAAATAGTGCTTTGACAAGGTCATAGGGGCTCCATTATCTGAAAGTGCCCAGGGCCTCCAGTAGGTTAAAGACAGTCCTCAATGGAAGTAGACGTATGCTTTGGGCATTGATCTTCTTTTGGACACACTAATTTCTACTAACTTTTGCCGGACAACATTTGTGCATTCTTTTTTGAACTGAGAATGCTACAGTCTCTGTTTCCTTAACATTTTTCAAATCTGATTATTAAACCACAAAGGGTCCTTTCCTTCACTAATCTGATTGGCACATACAACTCCAGGGCACAATTTACAATCAGTTTAAATTCTGGCCATATTTCCTCTACATTCATCATATTGGAGCTACATGATGTCCATCCATTGTCTAAGTGTGATGCCAACTGCTTATCTGTTTTTTCTACTTGATGATTCCTTGATGGCAGCATGGTTTTAGAAAGCATCACTCATGCGAAACTCAGCTTGCCCTTTACTCACATAATATACTGTGAACTATGGATGAAGGGCAACAGGTGAATTCCATATTTCTAGATATCTGGAAAGCATTTGACATGTCGGCCCACTGGAGGCTGTTAATGAAAGTACAACCATATGGATTAAGTTCACAGGTATGTGAATGGCTCGTAGACTTCTTACGTAATAGAACACAGTATGTTGTCCTCGATGGCAAATGTTCATCAGAGACAAGGATATTGTCATGAGTGCTCCAGGGAAGTGTGATAGGACTGCTGTCAATCTCTATTTACATAAATGATTTGGCAGGCAGGGTGGGTAGCAATCTGTGATTGATTGCTGACAATGCTGTGGTATACGGTAAGATGTTAAAGTTGAGTGACTGAAGGAAGATACAAGACAATTTAGACAAAATTTCTAGTTGGTCTGATGAATGGTAGCTAGCTCTAAATGTGGCAACTGTAAGTTAATGCAGACAAGAGGAAGAACAAACCTGTACTGTTCCGTTATAGTACTACTAGTGTCCTGCTGGACACAATCAAGTTGTTTACATATCTGGGCATAAAGTTGCAAAGCGATATGAAATGGAACGAGCATGTGAGAACTGTGGTAGGGAAAGTGAATGGTCGAGTTCAGTTTATTCAGAGAATTTTAGGAAGGAGTGGTTCATCTAGAATGAAATTTTCACTCTACAGCGGAGTGTGCGCTGATATGAAACTTCCTGGCAGATTAAAACTGTGTGACGGACCGAGACTCGAACTCGGGACCTTTGCCTTTCGCTGGCAAGTGCTCTACCGACTGAGATACCGAAGCACGAGTCACACCCCGTCCTCACAGCTTTACTTCTGCCAGTACCTCGTCTCCTACCTTCCAAACTCCTTTCTTTCAGGAGTGCTAGTTCTGCAAGGTTCACAGGAGAGCTTCTGTAAAGTTTGGAAGGTAGGAGACTAGGTACTGGCAGAAGTAAAGCTGTGAGGACGGGGCGTGAGTCGTGCTTGGGTAGCTCAGCTGGTAGAGCACTTGCCCGCGAAAGGCAAAGGTCCAGAATTCGAGTCACGGTCCAGCACACAGTTTTAATCTGCCAGGAAGTTTCAGTGGTTCACCTGTAATGGAGAGCGCATATAGGATGCTGGTATGACCTATTCTTGAGTAATACTCAAGTGTTTGGGATCCATACCAGGTTGGATTGAAGGAAGACATTGAAGAAATTCAGAGGCAGGCTGCTAGATTCGTTAGCTGTAGCTTCGAACAACATGTACGTGTTACAGAGATGTTTCGGGAACTCAAATAGGAATCCCTGGAGGGAAGGCGAAATTCTTTTCGAGAAATGCTATTGAGAAAATTTAGAGAACCGGCATTTGAAGCTGACTGTCGAAAGATTCTACTGCTGCCAACATACATCACACGTAAGGACCACAAAGATAAGAGCTGAGAAATTAGAGCTCATGCAGAGGCATACGGTATAGACAGTCGTTTTTCCCCTCACTGTGTTTGCAAGTGGAACAGGAAAAGAAATGACTCGTAGTAGCACAGGATACCTTCCACCATGCATCGTACGGTGGCTTGCAGAATATCTATGTAGATGTAGATGTACATGCCTGAGGATGTATCTCACCACTCAATCCCTTCTTTTAGTCAGTTTTGCCACAAATTTCTTTTTTTTTTTTTTTCCCACTATTGGGTTCAGTATCTGCTTAGTTGTTAATCAGTCTAGCCTGTCTGATATCAACAATTTTCTGAAATATCACATTTCAAAAGCTTTAATTCTATTCTTGTCGTAATCATCGACATCTCACTTTCATACAAGAGTACGCTCCATACAAATACCTTGAGAAAAGACTTCCTAACATTTAAATTTATATTCAATATTCACAAATTTGTCTTTGTGGACATATTCCACATCCATGAGAATCATCTCATTTTTTGGGTCTATGGAATAAAAACTGAATCTAATGTAATCTATCAGTGGTGGTAGTATTTTACAATACATGACTGCGAGTGGCACGTATGCACAACAAGTGAACCACTGCAGATTCTAAGTACTGGTAATTTTTGTAGTAGAACTCTTCTCAGCCTTGCACCCCAGTCAGGACGACGGAGCTGTGCCAGATGAGGATGTTGCATGGACCTGCCAATAGAAGTCACCAGTACGTGACCACAGCAGATCAGCAGCTCTGTGCACTAAGTGCCATGGGACAGCTGCCCACCCCAGGTCATCCCCAGCAGGTCGGTCGATTCCTGTCCAAGGGGCAGTATGCAGCATGTCGTGCACACCAGCCATAATCTGCCATCACTGGAAGGGAGTCTCTATGTGGTAGTCATCCCTTGCCATGACACACTCAGGCATCACCCGGGGAGCTGCTGCAGATACGCCATTTCATTGAAAAAAATAAACTTTTCTCAGCTACACATCATGGTTTCCGAAAATGTAAATCCACTGAGACAGCTATTATCGATTTCTTAAATGAAGCTTTAAATGCATTAGATAAAAAAGAACACATAGCAGCAATATTCCTATATCTTTCAAAAGCATTTGACATCATTAACCATGGTCTATTGCTTAGAAAGCTAGAAAATGTTAGTGTCAGAGGCCCAGCGTAAGAATGGGTAAAGTCATATCTACAAAACAGACACCAAATAGTTGAAGTCTTGTAAAAAGAAGGAAAAAATTTAACTTCCTATCAATCAGAAAAACAGTGTGTTAAATACGGTGTGCCGCAGGGTTCCGTACTGGGACTAATCCTGTTCTTGCTGTTTGTAAATGAGATGGAACCATCCAGCCCTAACTATAAGTACATTAAATATGCCGATGATACAAATATACTTATCAAAGGAAAGACCCCAGAAGAGCTCCAAAATGAAATAAAAATAGAGCACTACACATGTATCAAAATGGTTCGCAATGAACAACTTAATAATGAACACACATAAAACAAACACTATGCATCTACACACAGTGCAGAATAAACAGCCTTTAACTGCAACTGTTAGGCAAAAGACTTGAAATTGTAAATAGCACCAAATGTTTGGGAGTTTGGATCCAAGATGACCTAAGATGGCAGAAACGCACACAACACCTATGTAGTAAATTAAATATAATTTGTTATAGTATAAAAATTCTTGCTGGATGCACATCTATGCAAGCCATAAAAAATGTGTACTATGCCCAAGCAGAATCACTACTAAGATATGGTTTAATTTGCTGGGGAAATTCACCACCCAGCAAAAGCTGTTTTATTGCACAAAAAAGAATTATAAGAGCCATGGAAGGCTTAGCACCTCCATCTTCATGCAAACCCTCATTTAAAAATCTTCCTATTCTTCCATTACCATGCCTATATATCCTAGAAACAATAATGTTTATAAGGAAAATCATACATGAAAATAGCAAGATTGCTCCAAAAAACCAAAATATCTATTCATACAACACAAGGAATACTCAAGATTTACATATGCAGTTTTCACATACAACACTAAAACAAAAAGGACCCTTGCAAGCAGGAAAAAAAACTGTATAACAAAATACCCAAAGAAATTAAGGCAATAACTGGCATGCATAAATTCAAAACTGCAGTGAGTGACTACTTGCTACAGAATTGCTACTACAGTGTTGATGAATTTTTAACTACAATGTAAATATGTGAAAAATTTAAATAGTTAATACAATTAAGGCCAAAATAAGAAATGTGAACATGTAGATTTATCTGTGTATTATATGTGGTCTATTACATATACGTGTGTGTCTGTATAATCAAGGCCAAAAGTATGAAATGTGTGCGTGTAAAATTTATTTGTGAAATGTTATTCCCATATGTTAGAGTTATATTGCTATATACTGAAAACCATACAACAGTTTTTTCTGTTAAACTTTATTGAAAATTATTTGACTTGTCCTATATCATTATGTACCCCTGTGCAGTGTATGATTCACAGGACCAATAAATATACAATACAATACAATACACTGTCAAGAACACACCGCTGGCGCAGCGGCCACGTGACTGACTAACGTAATGAGGCCACTGGGACGGTGGAGCACAGCGTCGGCATTGTGTGGCATGCAGGCAGTCAACCCAACAGAATTCTGCGGGCAGCTGGCCACTGCCCTGGTGTATCAAGCAGCACAGTTGTGTCAGTAAAAGAACCTATCACTCGCTTGCACCACTTGGCTCACAGCTGCCCCAGCCTGCACTAGAGGGCACTATAGTTTCGTGTCAGAATCTGCGGCATTGTCTTCAATCAGTATGGCATCTGCACCACAATCTACAGTGTCAACACAGTGTGGCAATCGTGAATCATTTGGTTATGTTTAGTGGGTGTAACAGACGTGGAATCAAGGCATGACTGTCATCGTAATTTGAAGGTTACCTTGTTTACGTTGGAGGAGCCAATTGACTTAACTGAGTTTAAGGATAATTATTGAGAGCAGTATTTGCTGCCTGTAAGATGTACAAAATGTAGCTTATTTGAGCATACCACATCATGGATTCAGTGCCTCTAACCTGTTATACACGTTGTCAATATAGTCATATTACAAAGCAGTGTAGAGTGTCTAGGTGGCTCATGATAGTCAATTATTGCAGGTAGCAAAATTTCGACTATAGAGAAAAGCAAAAAGGTACATGAGGTGTACGGAGGCATTAAAGAATTCTGTAAGCTTTGAACAGGGAGGCATGGGGAAACTGTGTAAGATTTTGCAGGTAGGGTAAGGATTTGTAATGAACACACATACGAGATGGAACAAAGTGATGTGCAGCAAATGCAGTTTTGTTGCAAGAGGATGAGAAGAGGGCGCTCGATGTTTTTTTGAGGGGGTTGCTGTTGGCAATGTCAAGAAAGATACGTACACATGTACCAAGGGATTTGTTTTCTGCTAGTCGGTTTGCAATAGAATATGAAGAAATTGACATATCAACAGGGATACAAAATAGACGAGGGTATTTTCTGCAAACATTGGTACAGGTGTGGACAGAAGGGAGGTTTACAGAGAAAGTGTTGCCAGCCACAAGAAAATAGAGGAAATGGAAGGTATCAGCAGCAGAATTTTGGTAATGGACATAAGGTTGGATGAGGAGCTGGTAAGCAGTTGCTAAATGCAAGAGGGAACTCAGAGTCCATCTAAAGGCATTCCTGTTCAAATCAGATGCAGCAAACATGTACGCAGAGCTGGAGTGTGCAATAATATATGCTGTAAGAGTTAAGGAGTACAAGTTCTTGTTAGACACAGGGGCATGTGTATAGATTTCCAGTACAGATTTAGTAGACTGAAGGTAATGGAACCCGCAATGCTATAGGTTACATGGCATCAGGAATACTGAAGTGAGACTGTTGGGGTTGGCCAACATAGACTTTTGTATAAGGGCTGTTCGATTTAAGCAGTGTGTAGAGCCAATACTACATGTAATTGAGGGCTACGGCATGATCTTGCAAGACTTTTTGTATCAACATTATGCTAAAATTGACCTCTGACAAATTACTGTAAAATGGTGTAATAAAATTCCAAGTAGGGGAACCTGTTGCCAGTGTAGAAAGGTCACAACGAGAGTCTCACATACTGGACAAACCAGTTGTGCATACAACTGCATTAACGTTTGATTTGCATGACTGTGTGCCAGGTGGCACTGGGAAGACACTTTGGGTGCATGTGGCCCTAGCTCTAACTGTGGGTGTGTTATATAGTGCAGAGCCTCTGGAGGATAATGATCTACTGTAGCCTGAAAGTTGTTTTATTAAGACAAGTGTTGTACGCATACAAGTGAGATATGGCAGGAAAGTGGTTCCCATAAATATACATAATTTTGCTGCCAAGGAACTGAAGTTAAGGAAGGGGATGTTGATAGCGAGTTTAGACATTCCGGATGAGGATGAGTGTGCATGAGGAATGTGGACAACAAGCAACTGCTAGACGACATTAAGACTGCAATATGTAGGAAAGTGGAGCATCTGAAGGGAGTGGAGAGATAGCAGATGGAAGAATTGCTGTTTGAATTTGATGATTTATTTTTTTCCATGGCACCCGTTGCCAGCAATGCCCACGACTCAACACTAAATACCAATAGGAAACGAAGCACCACTGTAATGGAAAGCATATCACATTCCTAGGTATTTGCAGCCAATTATAGAAGATTTTATTAACCAGCAGTTAGTGGATGGGATAAAAGAAGAGTGTAGCGGTCCATGGGGTGCAGGAAGCAGAGTCATACTAAAAACAGTCTACAGGTAGTTCTAGACAATATAGATGTGGTGTCACCGCCAGACACTACACTTGCTAGGTGGTAGCCTTTAAATCGGCCGCGGTCCGTTAGTATACGTCGGACCCGCGTGTCGCCACTATCAGCGATTGCAGACCGAGCACCGCCACACAGCAGGTCTAGAGAGACTTCCTAGCACTCGCCCCAGTTGTACAGCCAACTTTGCTAACGATGGTTCACTGACAAATTACACTCTCATTTGCCGAGACGATAGTTAGCATAGCCTTCAGCTACGTCATTTGATACGACCTAGAAAGGCGCCATTACCCGTTACTATTGATGCTGTAAAACGTACCGTCAAGAGCGATGTTCACCAATTATGGATTAAAGTTAAGTATTCCAGCAGCTACGTACGTTATTTGCTATTATAATTACCTTGTCCTGTTCCAGACCTCACGCCAGCCTGCGTGAGCTTAAACGCGTGCCTTTCGGCTTCCTTATAGTGGGTTGGCTGTCTTGCCAATCCACAACAATAGATTCTGCGGTGATTACCGTCACTTGAATAGTAAGACCGTAACAGATGCATACCTCATCCTTACTAAGACTGCCGATAACTTGGGAACATGTTGACACTTTTTTACCATGGGTCGGAGAAGTGGTTACCATCAATTGGAGGTTGTTCCCAAAATACTAGACTAAGACATTTTTGGTACCATGGGCACACCATCAGTTCAAGAAACGTTTCAAACTTTGTCAGTGTCTAGTTTACCTAGGTGATATTTTATTCTCAAAATACACAGAGCAGCATAGACAATGCATGCAGGAAGCATTAAAGAGATTGAGGGTTGCACTTCTGACATGGAGCACAGAGAAGTGGCATACTGCATTAGAAGAGGTAGGGTATTTAGGGCACGTAATTATTAAAGACAGAGTAAGAACAGACCTGAGCCCAGTACAAGCTGTATGAGAGTTCCCAGTTCCTAAGTCAATTAAGGAACTGCAAAATATTTCAAGAACCCAAAACATTACAGAAATTAGTGAAAGGATTTGCTGACATAGTATGACCACTCATGCAATTCCTAAGGAAAGACGTGAATTTATATGAACAGAAGAGTGTCGCAGTGTGTTTGAAGAATTGAAGAGAATTTTGACATTCAGCACGGTTCTAGTATTTCCAGCCTTTCAGAAGTAGTTTATCCTTTTGTGTGACACATCTAATCATGCTTTTGGGTGTGTTTTAAGCCAGGAGATTAACGGTGAAGGGCATCCCGTAGCCTACGCATTGAGACGAATACGTCGGACAACGATATAGAAGATATTGAGCCTAATTTATTGTGTCATGTACTTTAGAGGTTATCTTTGCAAGAAAAATTTCAGGTAATCGCTGACCACACTGCTTTGAAGTGATTATTGGGATTGAAGAACCTGTCAAGCAACCTGATAAAATGGGTCCAGAGACTTAACAAATTCAACTATGAAGTAATGCACAATCCAAGGAAGAAGCAGGGGAATGTAGACACATTAAGCAGGAAGGTTGCAATGTTGAAAGTTCTGGGTCATGATCTTGCGAAGTGGCAGGCAGTGCAGAGTGCTGACAGTGACTGTAAACAGTACAGTACACAATTGCAGTTTTGTGTTTAGCACATGTGACAGTCTGTTGTCCACGGAAACAAGGCTAGGGCCATGGGTAGTGGTGCCAGCCAAGTTTAAAAGTGAGATTTTGAAGGACTCACATGACTACATGCCATCTAGTCATGGAGGGTGCAGAGCAACAAACTAGAGAGCAGTTGAGAGTTAATGGTGCAGATGAAGGAAAGTGAATGTGGATCAATACACGAGGAAACTAATGCAGTGTGCACAGAAAGATGACTTGAATCACGACTGAGTATCTTTGCATAAGTTACCAGAAGCATCAAAATCTTTTTTATATGTTTGCGATTGGCGTATTAGGATCACTGAATCATACACAAACAGGAAACCAATTCATATTAACAATAATATATCACTTTTCTTGGTACATAAAGATGGCTGTTATGTCGGAACAGTCTGTGACAGTCACACAAGCAATTGTTAACAACTGGATGGTGAACTTTGGAGTACAAGATATGATAATTACAGACCAGAGTACGAATATCATGTCAGACTTACTGAAGGAGATGCATCGGTTATGTAATATGAAGAAGTTGAGAAACTAGTGCTCTTTATCCACAGGCCAATGGTAGAATGGCACAAGTACAGAGAACAATCAGGAAAATGTTAAGTTATTATGTAAATTAGGTTACATATCTAAGGTATGTCATATCAGCATATAATTCGAAAGTACATGCAATACAGAGTTGTCCCCATATGAGGTGGTGTATGGTTAGACAATGCCATCACTATTTGATTTGATAATGACAAAGAAAGGTAAAGCTGGAGAGTCAGTGTGTGAGTTTGTGAAAACAATACGAGAAGTACTGAAACGAGTACAGAAGGCAAACAAGAATGCATTACATTAACAGGAGGAATTAGTGAGACATATACAAGTTTAAAACAGTATAAAATAGGACAGCGGGTGATGTTATCCAGTCCATACACGCTGAAAGGGAAGACAAAGAGGTTCATCACAAGGTATCAAGGACCCTATCAGGTGGTGGAGACTACCATTCAATGTGAAGCTTTGGTTGCCAACAAGATCAACAATAGTACATGTTGGGCATCTACAACCTTTTTGGGGTGTCCAGAGTCGATTCCAGGAGTGTCAAGAGTGATGCCGGGGAAAATGCGAGGAGAAAGATATGGAGGAAGAGACATGAAGATGTGGTTGAGCCTGTACATGATGTACCATATGCATTTAAGATCAAGAAGGTGAGGGATGTTTGTCACGAATTTTTTTGTTTATATGTTTGTGTATGTATAGGACTGAAGTGAATAAGTTATGTTAGTGTAGAGATTTTTCCTGTTATTTTTGTTGTTTGTGAATGGGATTGCTAGTGGCAACAGTCTTCTGAGGAGTGAGGAAGGGTGATATTTGTCCCTGTCCTCGTGTTGTGATACATCAAGGACAAGAATGGAAAGAATGTGAGTCATAGGAGTATCGCATTTTGCTGCCTGAATAGTAATTGAGGTTATAGAAAGCACTGAGTGACCTACCACCTGAGTTGAGCCTAAGTATGGAACCCAATAGACAAGACGTACCCTTCTACTACCGGATAGCATCAGTAGAAATGAAAACTGACCAACCCAATTTGCATATTTCAATTCAATTTCTGGTAACAGGAAGACATGCAAAGTTTAATTATTACACCATTCACGCATACCCACTGAAGTCAGAAGTTTTTGGAAAATCCACGCAGGTGAGGCTCCACAAGGTATTACTAATTTTGGAAAATGGTAGTAGGCATGCAGAAATGACAGAGGAGGAGTTACAACACTGACAAAGGGAGAAGGTCTCAGAGTGTCCAAACAGAGTAATACAGATCAGCCAGTGCACATGCACAGTACAACTGTTCTTAGATACATAGAAGAGACTAGATTGTCTGAGGGATATTGTGGAACCCAGACTACATTTCCAGCAAGCAGGTTTTCATTAGATTCTCCATTTCTCATGTCGTAGTGGTAAGTTGTTACAAGCAGGGGACGCTCATGGACGCCAGATGGATTGAACTTAAGGGAAGTGGGTTATTAATCAATGGGACTACATCCGACATAACAGGGCCAACCTTCCATCTACCAGCCACGATTATGGAATTAGGCAGCTGAACATCTCACAACTACTAGTGTACTGGCCTGCTGTACCCTTGGAATTATTGCTAGCACCAAATATAACGTTCCTAAATCAAACTTTAGAACCTGACCTAATTCAATCCCTGGACCGATTCATTTTCATGTTGGAAGGGCACACTTCAGCCGAACAGTTAATTTAGCATGTAGAGCAGTCTAGAGGAGGACACCAGTGCGTGAGAGTGATTTTGAGTGCAGTAATACCAAGTGCCACACTGTCTCTGCTACGCACAGCTTTTACTCTTTCAAGGCAGAGAGCTGACTATCAGCATAAACCACTAAGAGTCCACTTTCCAGTAGAATGGATCACTAGAGCATAAGATAAGAGTGTAATCTTGTAGTAGACAAGAGGTTTAATCTCGTGTTTTTGTAAGTGTAAATTCATTCAGTCTGTAGTGCAATAGTTGCTCACTGAAAAGCCAGCTATGTAGCTCATTAACACATCAATGTCCATTGGTGACACATTAGGAAGGTAGCAACTTGCATATATAGGACTGTCTGCTTTTATAGTTCACTTCTTCAGTTAGTCTTCATAAGATGTGTGGATGCTGTGTCCGGATGCAGGAGGAGCTGGCCACAGTTCACGAACAGCTGAATGTGCTTCTGGCTACGGTCAGTCATCTTCAGGCTGCTGCCTAGGAGTGTAACAGTAGTGGAGAATCTGGCGCATCACACGGGACATCTCGAGTGTCACCTGTTTTGCTCAAGGGCTCTGCTTTCGAGGCACCTCCCACTGCACCTGACGTGGTGGATCTTCCCTCACAGCAGGGCGAGTGGCGGGTGGTAATGAATTCACATCACTTGAAGTGTAGGGCCAATGTGGAGACTGGCCTCGCCCATTCGCCCTGTGAACGGACAGGGTCCACGCAGGCACACGGAGGGACGGGTTTACTAGTTATCAGGAGCTCAAATGTTACACACATTATGGAGACCCTAAGACAGATAATGTTCAGTGCTGTAAAGAAATCCACTGTGCACTCAGTATGTATGCTGGGCGGCCTCATCTGAGATGTGGAGGAGGGCTTGCCTGCGGCTATCGAACATACAGGTGCTGTCGTCTGCACATTGTGACTCACGTCAGCACCGATGACACCCATCACACGGGCTCCGAGATGATCTTCAGTTCTTTCAGGCAGCTGGTGGAAGTGGTGAAGACTATACTAGCCTCGCGTGTGGGGTACAAGCAGAGCTCGCAATTTGCAGCATCGTTCCCAGAGTTGATCAGGGTCCTTTGATTTGAAGCAGAGTTGAAGGTCTCAATCGACGGCTTTGTCGATTCTGTGACTGTCTTGGCTGCAGATTCATAGACTTACATTATCATGTGGGGATATGTAGGACTCCCCTTGACACATCAGGGGTGCAATACATGAAGGAAGCATCTGCTCGGGTAACAGAGTACTTGTGGAGTGCACATGGGTGTCTTTTAGGTTAAGCAGTACTTTGAGATGCTCTGATGAACACTCGCCAGTTGATATGCAGCGAGGGAAGTCAAACAGCATAAACAAGAAGCTTAAGTCCACAAATTAACACAATGTTAGAAAGCATCGCTCGTGTGTAAAAACAGCTTGCCCTTTTCTCACATGATACACTACAAACTATGGATGAAGGACAACAGGCAGATTCCATATTTCTATATTTCCAGAAAGCTTTCAACACAGTGCCCCACTGCAAGCTGTTAGAGAAGGTATGAGCATATGGAATAGGTTCACATATATGTGAGTGGCTTGAAGATTTCGTAAATAATAGAACCCAGTACCTTGTTCTGGTGGCGAGTGTTCGTCAGAGACAATGGTATTGTCAGGAGTGTCACAGGGAAGTGTGATACGACCACTGTTGTTCTCTATATACATGAATAATTTGGAGGACAGGGTGGGCAGCAATCGGCATCTGTTTGCTCATGATGCCGTGGTGTTCGGTAAGGTGTCAAAGTTGAGTGACTGTAGGAAGATACAAGACAAGTTAGACAAAATTTACAGTTGGTGTGATGAATGGCAGCTGCGCCTAAGTGTGGAAAAATGACATAGTCTAGGCATTTAAATATCTGAGCGTAATGGTGCAAAGTGAAATGAGGTGGAACAAGCATGTGAGAACTGTAGTAGGGAAGGTGAATGGTCGACTTCAGTTTATTGGGAGAATTTTGGGAAAGAGTGGTTCACCGGTAAAAGGGACTGTATATAGGACACTGGTGTGACCCATTCTTTAGTACTGCTCAAGTGACCCATACCATGTCAGACTGAAGGAAGACATTGAAGCAATTCAGAGGCGGGTTGTCAGATTTCTTACCCTTAGGTTCAAACAACACGTAAGTGTTACAGGGTGTATACGCAGACAAGGAAAAAAAAATCCTGGATTTCTCCCAGATTTCCTGGTTACAAATACACTTTCTCCCGAGTGGAAACATAGTTTTTCCCTGTTAACTGACAGTATATTTTCTCCTTTGAACGGTTATGGTTTTATACTCAGGCACAGAAATTCCTGGTGGTTTAGAAAACAAAACTCAGGGGGAAAAAAAACACCTTTTGGAAAGAAGTTTGATGTGCAGCAACATGTACACTGCATATTTTCGTATTACGAAAGTATAAATTCGAATCCACCAAACAACGCATGTTACTTTTTGAAGCACTGAAATCAAGATTACGATGCGTGTTTGTAAGCCAGTCATAGCTCATGTCACGTGATCACGCCAGCCGATGACAGCAGATATTCAAAGCTTCTGACATGTGGTGTAGTAGTAGTAGTAGTAGTAGTAGTAGTAGTAGTACTAGTAGAAGTAGAAGTAGAAGTTTATTGTCTCATAACATACAATTTCAAGCCATTGACTTAAAAGTACAGCAGACTCGTCAAAACGCAAAAACTGGTTTATAATTTTCCTTATAATAACAGTAATACAATACACAGTACTGAATAATTACTTAATTAAGCAGTTAATAATTTTTCTTCAAAAGTAACACAACTTTTAAGATTAATAGTCCTAAGTACTTGCTCTCTCCTGCTCAAATTTTCAGGTTGTCATTCATGAATTCCTCTACTGAATAGTAACATTTCTGCACTAGTTTCTCATATAAGGATTTTTTCAATGTTTCTAAATTTATGCTGAGCAATTCTCTTCCTTTCACTTTGTTATAAATTTTCATACCCATATAACGTGGAGTTTGAGCATAAAGTTTTAAATGGTGGGTGGGCAGCACAAAATTATTTTGATTTCTGGTGTTGTAATCATGTTAAAAATGATTTGCTACAAATAAATCAGGGTCACTGTGTAAATAATAATCAGCTCATATATGTATATTGAGGGAACCCTTAGTACACTCAGATTTTTTAGGAGTGGAGGAGTGGGCGACATGATTTTCTTCATCCTACATTGGGCATATTTCTAACGATGGTTTAAAGTTTTAGTATTCGACACATATGGTTTGAGGTACCCCAAAATATATTTCCATACCTTATTACTGACTCAAAGTAGCTGTGATATGCTACTTTTCTTATGTCCATACTCGTAGCATTGTACAATATTTTCATTGCATATGGTAGGCTATTTAATTTATTTGGAAGGTACTGTATGTGTGGCCCCCATGATAGATTTTTATCTAGTTGCATTCCTAGGAATTTCACACAACTAGCTTCCTGCAAATCCTGGTTTCTGTGACTGACCTGAATATCATTTAATTTTGCTCATTTTGTTTTAAATTACATTAACTGAATCTTTTCCATGTTTAATTTTAACCCATTTAAATCAAACCAGGTATCTAAGTTTTCTAGAGTATTTAATACAGTTTGTGGAATTTGATCTGTAATGGTACTTTCAAAGATTAAAGATGTGTCATCTGCAAATAAAACTGAGTGACACTCAATATTAAGTGGCAGATCATTTATGTACAACAAAAACAGAATGGGACCTGAGACAGAACCTTGGGGCACTCCTTGTGAAATGGTTTTCCACTTCGAAGTAAAAGTTCCTCTCTCTGATGTTATAACCATTTCAGCCAATAGCAACATTCCTGTTAAGTAGTGCAAACACACGAACAGGAAAAGTTAATGGTTTAAATTAATATATATAATGTTGCAACAAGGGAAGCAAAGCTTTCACATATAATACTGGTCTCTACGATCAATAGGCTGCAAGAGAAGCTAAGCTTTCACATATAATGTTGGTCTTTTATGCGCATATTACTTTTTAAGATATATCACACAAATGTGCCAGTAAATTTTTTAATAACGACATAAATGTGTGATCTTCTGGACTCTAAATTCTTCTAAATGGCTCATCATCAACGAGCTGATTTTTAAATGACTCCCAGATTCCCAGTGAAGTAGGCCTCGACCTGATATTAAACTTTTCAATGTGGTTTTCTGGATGTAAATTTCCTTGAGTACCAGTACTTTGTTATCTCATGTTTGGTTCTTTGTTATGGCATAATGCCATACATGCTAGAAGATGAAAATGTACACTTGAAATGCACTGATGGCATCCATTACAGTTGAAACTAGCCAACAGTGTGGAATTAAACACTTTGTTTCAAATATATTGACTGCCTCAGCGGAAAATATAATAAAAGAAAATTTCTTGAGCAAACTGATAAAAATAACTTCATTGTTCTGCATGGCAATTAATACTTGACTGTTAGACAGGTGGAAACAAAATAAAATCTGAAACAAATAACGTATTTTAGCCTTCTGTAATTATGTGAATGTATTTTAATTCAAATGATAGCTCCTCGTCACAGAAATCAATTTTGTTTTCATTTGACGTGAGTGCAGTAGACAAAGAGGAAACAGCAAAATCACTAAATGTAAACACGGGTCACATGGAGACTACCCGCTTCCCTATTATAACTCAGACTGCTCTGTGCATCAGCCCTGTATCTATGATATTTCCAACTGGGGCAATAGTAGATAGTGGGGTCCCTCGAGCGTTTGAGATAGGACGTAAAAAAAAAAAAAAAAAAACGAATTTTCAAAAATATGTTAATTTTGTAGCGCACATCTTTCTGAAGAGTCTGATACACAAAACATGTGTGTCCGAGGAATTGTAAGACATGTTATTTGATCTTAAGTGTGCCAAAGTGCAGTGCCACACCTCTTCACACAGTATTCTTATACTGCACATCGCTGTATTTCAGTCTGTGGAATTGAAATGTGTATATTTTGTAATGGATGCTATCAAACTATATTCAGGACAGTGGAAATTAAAAACGTCTTATAGTGCCTCTCTTGCTTCCAGTCGGCCTGTTTGACATCCTGCCCCTAATTTTCTCAAAAAACTCTTCAGAAAATTTTCACTCTTTATTCCCTATTAGCTAACAACTTGCTGCTTTATGTGACATAAAATTAAGTATAGGGTACATAAAACCAGTAAAGACAAGAGACAAGCAAGGCAGTCCAAATTTCTTCAATCCTTAGCTCCTACAATTTTTTTCTCTCTAATCTTGCTACAGCTTTACATGGCATGCTTTTCTTTCTGTGAAAGAATCTGTTACCTCATCGAAGTTCACCAAACATTTTGCTACATGAAAAATCGAAATGTCACTTTCTAATACTGAAAAAGCTCTTAATACAAATAGGACCAAAGACTGGTGTGGTTTCTCGACCTGATTATGTGTATTTTGTCACTGTCTGCTAGATAAAACAAAATAGGCCTTTCTAATACTGCAGCAACTTTAACACACGCCAAATAAACAAGACTGTTTTGGAACAAATAGTCATTTTTATAACACGGCAGAATATAATTCACAAAGTACCAATATCAAACGCCTATTAGGCCTACTACAAGCAAAAAGATTTACGTTAGGAAATAGTTTTACACTTCATTCATACGCTCCAGTTTCTCAAGCATGAGATCGAAAATTAGTAGTGTGAAATTTTTATATAAATTTGGAATCGTCATATTCTTCCATAATTTAAGTGATGTTCCCGTTTCTTCTCCTTCCTTGGTCTAACAAACAGTCTTGTCATCACTAATTCTGTGTCTATCCCTGCCAATGTCAAAGCTTATTCGCCGGTTAACTTCACAAACTCTGCCAGAATCACCAGTTTAGTTATCACATGATTATTCTCTGGTTAGTCATTGTTACATGTTTGTACAACGCGTTTTCCGTGCTACTTCCAGAATAGACCTTAAAGAGGCTGCTAGCCAGAGACTGTACAATTGGCCCTTACTAGTATAGCGATCTGGCCAAAAATTTTCTGTCAAAATTTCAATTTCTTGGATAAACCGAGAAGATAACACTTAATCTTTCTTACCTGTTATTCCTGTTTGTCGTTTATTCGCACTCTGGTAGTCTGAATATATGGATTTCGCTGCTAATCATAACAACACTCATCATTTGCAAACCCAATCAACCACATAATCAGACAGTGGTTGGTTTTCTTTCGTTCGGCTATACTCTGCTCAGCTTGTATAGCCCCTTTTGTCTGCAGGAAAGTTTATTTCTAGATGTGATGTACACTACGCAAGCATTCACAAATCAACTTATAATGCATTCAGAAATCAACTTAGAATGTGTTCAACAATGTTCAAAAACCAACAGGGACACATTTCAAAGTCATACGAATAATCAACAGACCAACATGCGCTGGGTGCTAGGCGCTTTGGGAAACAAGGTATTTCCTCAAGAATATGAATCCCCCCCCACTCCTAGATCCAGGGTTGCTGTGCATGCATAAATCTAGCATGCTTGTGTGCACCAGTAAAATTTTTACTGGTAGCACCTAGCTGCCCCCCCCCCTTTTTTTTTTGCTGCAACTGCTTACACAGTCAACAGCCATGTTTCTGTAGCCAGAAGCATAAGAAATACTACTCAACTGCACATGTGTGTGATCCCACTCTTAACTGCTAAAACAAATCCAATGTTAACAGTTGTAACGTCATGCTCATCGGAGGCAATTTGTTGTTACAAAGCATTGCATAGTCTTCCTAAAGCCTTTGGCACATTTTGCTGTTGGCAGACGCTTGTATGAGCACTTACCAGTCAAAATTACAAAAATTTAACTGAGAACAAAAACAATGAAAAATTCCTGGATTTCAAAAAAATTTGCGGCTTTTTCCCGATATTCTCCCGGATGAAAAAAATCTTGGGTTTTTCCCGGATCTCCTGGTTGTCCTGGGTCGTAGACATGCTGTGTTATGAAGATGCTTTGGGAACTTTAATGGAATTCCTGGAGGAAAGGCAACGTTCTTTTCGAGAAACACTATTGAGAAAATTTAGAGAATCGGCATCTGAAGGTGACTGCCAAATGATTCTACTGCCACCAACACACATTGGGCATAAGGAACATGAAGATAAGGTATGAGAAATTAGGCCTCATATGGAAGCATATAGTTAGTCATTTTTTCCTTGCTCTATTTGTGAGTGGAACAGGAAAAGAAATGACAAGTAATGGTACAGGGTACCCTCCATCAGGCACAGTACAGTGGTTCGCAGAGTATCTATGTAGAAGTGGATGTATATGTAGATGCAGATATAATAGAATTCCTCTTATAACCAGGATGACGGGGCTGTTCCAGACAAAGGTTCGACACAGACCTGCCAACAGAAGTCATCAGTTTGGAGCCAAGGCAGGGCATCATCTCTATGCACTATTTGCCCTCTGTACTTAGGCTGTGGTCACAGTGGCTGGATATTGGTGGATTCAGCTGAAGACCGACATCAACCGGAGATGGCTGATCTTTTCAAATCAGTAAGCCACTACATGCGCGGTCATAGTGTAGCCGATCTTATCACCCAAACATACAGATTTCGGATGACAATCGGTGAAAATCAAGTCAATTTGTTTTCTTTGGTCAAATCGACTGACGTTCTCGCACACAAAATATGGAGCGTGAGAAAGAGTGAGTTTGTGCATGCTAATGATGAAAATATTATAATCGGGATATAGTTCGGAATCTATGGACTGAAATCTCAGGTTTATTCGAAACCTCAACTAAAAATCTTTATTGCACATTTCAAGCATAGATTATAACCTCAAAAAATAATTTGTTCAACTGGAAAGGTGGCATATGTTATATGCTTATAGCTACTGTATTGGATCTTTTTTTGTGGTAGGTTGTCATTACGTGTCTACAAACTATTATTATTATTATTATTATTATTATTGCTTACTGGCATTTTATGCCAGTAGGGTAGTGATTCTGTTAACATGAAATGGTTTGCAAATGTGTCGTATGGTATGTATTTCCACTTTTAAGTGCTTTATGTTTTCAGAGCATCTTATGGTCCTCTTTATGCTTGTCTTTCACTTATGTGTTATATGACAGTCATTGAAGGTTAATTGATGTACATCTGCACAACTTTAAATAAATACAGTAAGACGGAGTGTTTATAACTTGCTTTTCAAAGTCACAATGAATTATCTCAGGCATGTAATAGAATGTCATCTCATACATTTGTAAAACTTGTCTTGTTATTCCGATAACTGAGGATAAGGTGTGTATTACTCATCATGTTTTTTACAATCCAGGAAAGCTCATTCACATGCATTTGACATCTTTAATAGCATAGCCGCTATGCAGCACTCATATCTGAGCACAGAAGCATCATGGTATCCACCCCACCCTAAGAGGTTAAAATCTAACCTACTTCATACATAGAATAGATTCCAACCTAACTTCCTTGACCCTGCCAAACCTGATGAAGGAGACCGGATGCACTATGACCATGCTGTCAACCGAAGTTATCAGGTGACCTCTGGCAACGGTGTCTGACAACCGCTGTGATGCCACTGTGAATGCAGTCTTAGTGCCACGGTGCAGCTGGCCATCCCAGGTCATCTCATGTAGCACAGATGACTCCTGCCCAGGTGGCAGCGGGTCACACTCTGTGCACACTATCCATCATCCACTATCGTCAGACAGGTGTGTCTACACAGTGGGCATCCAGAGCTGTGATGCACCTGGGCATCGTCTGGGGCTGTAGCAGATATGCTACCATCAAGAACACACCACTGGTGCAGAAACAACAAGGCCAGCTTACGTAATGAGGCTGCCAACAAAGTGAAGTACTGCGTCAGCACCGCAGAGTGTGCAGGCAGGCAGGCAGCCAGCCAGCCAGCCAGCCATTGACCCAGCACTGTCAATAAAAGAAGTTGTTATATTTGCAATTGCCTTTCACTGGAGCCTCTTGGGCTCCCATCTTGTCTCCACCACCCATTCGTACCATCCTAGCTCACAGCTGCTCCACCCTGCACGGGGGTGGGGAGGGGGGGGGCACTATAATTCCATTACCTTTGTTTCACTTTTGTCAATATTCAACTTACAACCTCTTTGCGAGACACTATCCATTTCATTCAACTGCTCTTTCGAGTCCTTTGCCATCTCTGACAGAATTACAATGGCACTGACAAAACTCAGTTTTAATTTCTTCTTCCTGTATTTTAATTTTTTCTAAAAATTTCTCCTTGGTTTCCTTACTGCTTGTTTAATTTACAGACTGAATAACATCAAGATTAGACTGTAGCCCTGTCTCAGTCCCTTTTCAATAACTGCCTCCTTTCCATGTCCTTCAGCTCTTATAACTGTATTCATGTTTCTGTACAAATTGTAGATAACATTTGTCTTGCTGTATTTTACCCCTGATACCTTAAGAATTTTGAAGACTGTATTCCAATCAACAACACGAACACCCTCCTCTAATTTATCTTTGATAAGGACAGAAGCTGAAGCAATGAATTAAAATTTGCGCTAAGGTCGCAACTTGAACCCAGATCTCCTGCTTATTAGGCAGATATGCTGTCCAATACACCACCCTGGTACTGTGGCTGACACAGCTGCAAGGACTACCCTAGACCAATGCTCTCCTTAAAACAAACTTCAACTCACACCTTAGCCACTCTTGATTTTCCGCTTCCTATACCATCAGTATTGCCACAATGCCAGGGTGGTGTAGTGGATAGCATATCTGCCTAGTAAGCAGACCCAGGTTCAAGTCCCAGCCTTGGCACAAATTTCAATTCATTGCTTCATCTTCTATCCTTCCCAAAGATGAAGCTGAAACTCAGTATGTCTACAGGAAAATGTAATTTCATCAGAGCAATACTCTTCTCTAAACCTGCAAATGCTATAAATGTCAGTTTGCCTTTCTTTATGATATTAACTAAGATAAGATATAGGATTAGTAAGGACCGACGTGTTCCTGCATTGTCTCTGGACCCAAGCTAATCTCCCCAAGGTCAGCTTCTACCAGTTTTTCCATTCTTTTGCAGATAATTCATGAAAGCATTTTTCAACCATGACTTATTACACTGATGACTCGATAATATCCACACCTGTCTGCACCTGTCTTGTTTGGAATTGGAGTTATTACATTCTTCTTGAAGTCTTAGGGTACTTCACCTGCCAGACATATCTTGCATACTAGGTGGAATAGTTCTGTCATCACTGGCTCCCCCCAGTATCTCGATTATTCTGAGCGGATGTCATCATCTGCAGGGGCCTTGTTTCAACTGAGGTCTTTCAGTGCTCTATCAACTTATTCACGCAATATCGTATCTGCCATCTCATCGTCATCTACTTCCTCTCCCCTTCCCGTAATATTGTCTTCAAGCTTCTTTCTTTTAATAGCTTTCCTAACTATTCCTTCCAGTTTTCAGCCTTCCCTTCTTTGCTCAGTACGAGCTGCCATCTGACCTCTCGATATACATACAGATACTTCTCTTTTCTCTTTCCCCCAGATATGCATGCTCCTCCATCCTTGCATTTCTCATCCAGCCATTCCTGCTTTGCCATTTTGCAATTCCAGTCAATCTCAGTTTTTAGATGTATGTATTCCCAGTTGCCTGTTTCACTTACTGGATTTTTATGTTATCTCCTTTCATCTATTTGATTCAGTACTATGTGTATTATCCCAGGATTTCTACCAAGCTTTGTCTTTTTTCCCTATATGATCCTCTTGTGCCTTTATTATTTCATCTCTCCTGTCTAATAGTTTGTTTCCTATTGTTTTCCTTACTCTCATTTCAGTCAATTGTTACCTAATGCTCCCTTTGAAACTCTCAACAACTCCTGGTTCTTCCAACCTATCCAGGTCATATTCCCTTAGTTTCCTACCTTTTTCCAATTTCGTAAGTTTTAACTTGCAGTTCATAGCCAATACATTATGGTCAGAGTCAAAATCTGCCCCAGATATGTCTTACAGTTTAACATCTGGTTTTGAAATCTCTGCCTTGTCATTATATAATAATCTTAAGTTTTTAGTATCTCTATATGTCTCTTCCACATAGACATTCTTCTTATATGATTCTTAAAAAAAGTATTAGCAACAATTAAATTATGCTCTGCACAAAACTGTACCAAGGGCTGCCTCTTTCATTGAATTCCCTCAGTCCATAATCTCCTACTATTATTCGTTCTCTTCCTTTTCCTACTTTTTTTTTCTTCTCTCCCTCCTATTATCAAATTCCAATCCCTCATTGCAATTAAATTTTCTTCTACTTTTGTTATCTAAATAATTTCTTTTAACTTGTCATATATTCTTTCAGTCTCTTCATCATCTGTGGAGCTAGTTGGCATATAGACTTGCGCTACTGTGATGGGTGTTGGCTCCGTCTCTACCGTGGTTATGATAATGCCTTCACTATGCTGTTCATTGTAAATTACCCACATGCCTATTATCTTATTCATTATTAGACCAATTCCTGCATTATCCCTATTTCATTTGTATTTACAAGCCTGTACTCACTTGACCAGATATCCTGTTCTTCCTACCATCACACTTCACTAGTTCCTACTACTATAGCTGCTATCTATTACCCTTTTTTTAAATTCTCTATCTCATCTACCCAATCAAAGGAGCTAGCTCCATGCTCTGACTTGTAGAATGCTAGTTTTGTCTTTCCTGATAATGGCATCCTCCTGAGTAGTCTTCATATGGAGATCAAGCACTATCTGTCATGTAATAATGAAATGAGATATGGTAAGACCAATATTGTGATGCAGGCACCAAGGTTTTAGATCAATATAATTAAAAGTCAGTCAAAACACTGTTCAAGATAGGGGCTTCAATTTAATTATAATTAATAATACACTCCTGGAAATGGAAAAAAGAACACATTGACACCGGTGTGTCAGACCCACCATACTTGCTCCAGACACTGCGAGAGGGCTGTACAAGCAATGATCAGACGCACGGCACAGCGGACACACCAGGAACCGCGGTGTTGGCCGTCGAATGGCGCTAGCTACGCAGCATTTGTGCACCGCCGCCGTCAGTGTCAGCCAGTTTACCGTGGCATACGGAGCTCCATCGCAGTCTTTAACACTGGTAGCATGCCGCGACAGCGTGGACGTGAACCGTATGTGCAGTTGACGGACTTTGAGCGAGGGCGTATAGTGGGCATGCGGGAGGCCGGGTGGACGTACCGCCGAATTGCTCAACACGTGGGGCGTGAGGTCTCCACAGTACATCGATGTTGTCGCCAGTGGTCGGCGGAAGGTGCACGTGCCCGTCGACCTGGGACCGGACCGCAGCGACGCACGGATGCACGCCAAGACCGTAGGATCCTACGCAGTGCCGTAGGGGACCGCACCGCCACTTCCCAGCAAATTAGGGACACTGTTGCTCCTGGGGTATCGGCGAGGACCATTCGCAACCGTCTCCATGAAGCTGGGCTACGGTCCCGCACACCGTTAGGCCGTCTTTCGCTCACGCCCCAACATCGTGCAGCCCGCCTCCAGTGGTGTCGCGACAGGCGTGAATGGAGGGACGAATGGAGACGTGTCGTCTTCAGCGATGAGAGTCGCTTCTGCCTTGGTGCCAATGATGGTCGTATGCGTGTTTGGCGCCGTGCAGGTGAGCGCCACAATCAGGACTGCATACGACCGAGGCACACAGGGCCAACACCCGGCATCATGGTGTGGGGAGCGATCTCCTACACTGGCCGTACACCACTGGTGATCGTCGAGGGGACACTGAATAGTGCACGGTACATCCAAACCGTCATCGAACCCATCGTTCTACCATTCCTAGACCGGCAAGGGAACTTGCTGTTCCAACAGGACAATGCACGTCCGCATGTATTCCGTGCCACCCAACGTGCTCTAGAAGGTGTAAGTCAACTACCCTGGCCAGCAAGATCTCCGGATCTGTCCCCCATTGAGCATGTTTGGGACTGGATGAAGCGTCGTCTCACGCGGTCTGCACGTCCAGCACGAACGCTGGTCCAACTGAGGCGCCAGGTGGAAATGGCATGGCAAGCCGTTCCACAGGACTACATCCAGCATCTCTACGATCGTCTCCATGGGAGAATAGCAGCCTGCATTGCTGCGAAAGGTGGATATACACTGTACTAGTGCCGACATTGTGCATGCTCTGTTGCCTGTGTCTATGTGCCTGTGGTTCTGTCAGTGTGATCATGTGATGTATCTGACCCCAGGAATGTGTCAATAAAGTTTCCCCTTCCTGGGACAATGAATTCACGGTGTTCTTATTTCAATTTCCAGGAGTGTAGTTCAGAGACCATCTCATGTGTCACAGTTGCAAAACAACCAGTCAGTACAAGTTTCACAGAAATATGATATATGCACTACAACACAAACACAAATCAAAGAGCAAAACTGGTGCCAGGATTTGAACTTGACCGGAAATAGGACGTAATGCCAAAAATTCCTTACAACATGCTCAGAGTGAAGGCAGATGTTGAAATATTGTGTGCAAAAATGGAGTCAACAACTTGGCTGAATATTGGAAACATTATCTATAAGTTAGTTAAATGGAAGACAAGAACATTTTCTGGGAAGCAAAAATTTTGTGAGGGCAAAAAAAGTGGAAAGTGGTATGGAAGTTTTACTGACTACAAAAGTATTATTCACTACAAATTCATTGGAGAGGGCTAGGCTATGAGTAACGAACTTCATATAGACATCATTTACCACCTATAACATGCCCTGAAACAAAAAAAGCCAGAAAAAACAGCAAGAAACAATTGGATTTTGCATGAGAATAACACTTTGAATGGCAGTTATTACTGGCTAAAAATTTTCTCACCAAGGCTTGTTACCACTCAGCTCATCTGATTTTACACCTCCAAATTTTTATTTATTAGTATAGCTAAAAAATGAAATGGAAGGGACATCAATTTACAAATTCTGAGGAATGGAGAACACGATGTGTTTGCTGAAAGCAGCTAATGATAAGGGGTTTCAGTGGTGTTTTGAACAATCCGAACACTTGAGTAAGCCTGCAAATACAGGAAAGAAGTAGTTAGAAAAAATATAGATTTAACCACATAAGTATATTGCTATGAGCTGTGGTGCATGCAGTGTGGTGTAGTGATCAGCATCACTGGCTGATGTGCTGCATGTTACAAGTTCAAACCCAACCACCAGCAATTATTTGTTACTTACCATTCATCATTTTTGGCAATCTTTTGAATTATCTTATGTTTTTATATTCTGGAATATTCAATGTTTGTATAAATAACAGCAATCTAGAATATTTCATGTTTGTATAAATAGCTCCACTCTCCGTGTACGGGTAAATTCTGTTCCGACTGTATGTTTGTGTAAGTAATCAATATGTTTTCTGTACTAATTGCAGGACTCCATTGATAATGCTGCCTTTTGATTTGGACTTGATGTGTTTTAGGCCACATTTACAGTGGAACCAACAACAGACATCAGACGCCCTCACCATAAGTCACCCGATAACATCCGCCAACAATGCATCCGATCTCCTTCGGCAGATTTTGGTGAGGGGTGAGGTGGTGTGAGAGGAGATGAGAGGGGTGAGGGGAGGTTAGGTTAGGTTAGGTTAAATTAGACTCTATTCTACATATAAAGTAGATTAGATTTTAATCTCCTAGGGTGGGATGGATATGACGATGACATTGTGCTTGAAGGTGAGTGTTGTATTGTGACTTTCACCATTAAAAAGATGCCAACTGCATGTGAGTGAGCTACACCTACCTTAAAAAGAAATTTGCTATGAGTACTGTACACTCTTTCCTCAGTTACTGGAATAACCAGAACATATGAGACAAAGAGAAACGTTTTATTATACATGCAGTCTCGAGATGACTCACGAGGACAACTGAAAAGCACGATTACACACACTCTGCACAACTTCAAATAAATTCAGCAAGACAGACATACGCTAAGTCAATTACTCTTCAATGACTGTCATTCAGCATAATTTTGAAGGACAAACATAAATTTTAGAACAAGATACTCTGAACATCTAAAGTACTGAAAAGTGGAAAAACAAACTCCACATTTGCAAACCACCTCATATAACAGAATCACCACCCTGCTAACATAACAATGCCAGTAAGTAGTAGTAGTAGTAGTAGTAGTAGTAGTAGTAGTAGTAGTAATAATAATAATATTATTATTATTATTATTATTATTATTATTATTATTATTCATTCATTCATTCATTTCATTGTTGCCCTTATGGACAGTGTTTGAACTCGAAAATCACATGATGACACAATTTTCACTTCTTTCCTTTCTTCCTCTTCTCTTCCCAAAATCTCTTCATCCTTTGGCTGTGCTCCTGTTTCCTTTGCTCTGTCCATAATGTTCCTGTCTTCTTTCTCTCCTTTACAATAAATTTTGCACTCCTAACTTTGTTTCTGAAGTATTTCCTGTCTCCTATCATTTGCCTGTTGATCCCTATCTGCCTTAAGTCTTCGTCTATTTCATGATACCAATTTGTTTTCTTGCTTGAGCTGTTTACTACATCAAAAATTTTCTTTGTAAGTCGGTTGTTGTCCATTCTCTGTATGTGCCCATAGAAAGTTAATCTGCGTTTTCTGATCGCGTCTGTTAGTCTGTCAGTGTGCTGGTACAGCTCTTTGGTAGGTCGCTTCATCCATATGCCATCTCTGTGAATTGGTCCAAATATTTTTCTGAGAATTTTGCGTTCTATTTTTTCTGTGTCTATGATGCCTGATGCTCCAATTGTGGTTGTTTCTGACGCGTACAATGCTTCTGGTAATACAACTGTTTTGTAGTGCCTAAGTTTGGCCTGCCTCGATATGCTTTTCTTATTATAATGTGACCATGTGAGTTTGTATGCCTTCTGGAGTTTCTTCGTTCGTTCCATGTTAGCCGCCTTGTTTGATCCTCCCATTTGTATGTACTCCCCTAAATACTTAAATTTTTCGACTCTTTCTACGGATCCATATACAGTATGCATGGTGTGTACATTGTTGGTCTGTCGTTCCATATATTGTGTCTTCTCGTAAGATACCTGCAGACCTGTTTTGGCAGCTATTTCATGCAAGCATTCCAGTGCTTCCTTTGCCTCCTGTGTATTATTGCTGAGTATGGCTATATCATCTGCAAATGCCAGACATTTTATGATTGTTTTGGTTTCACGTGTTCTTCCCAGCTGTATTCCTTTAACTTGTTCCTCCCACTGCTTGATAATTTTGTCTAACACCATGTTGAACAGGATTGGTGAGAGCCCGTCTCCTTGTCGGACACCTGTGTGTATGTGGAAGGGTTCCGAAATTTCTCCCATGAACTTAATCTTGGAGGTAGTGTCTGTAAGCGTCTGTTGTATAAGTGCCCTGGTTATTATTATTATTATTATTATTATTATTATTATTATTATTATTATTATTATTTCTATTCTTCTCAGACCTTAGGTCTGGTTAAAAATGGACGCGGACCTTCATCAAGCGTGACTTCCTTTTAAATGTACGGTATATGTTATATTGCATTTAGGAACTTTCGGGTGATTGAACATGTATCAATAATTACGGATTTCTGTAGTTGTATATATAAGTTTGGATGTAGCTGTATTGCGTTGATGTACTGGTGGATATTGTGTGGTATGACTCCTGTAGTTGATAGTATAATTGGTATAATGTCAACTTTATCCTGATGCCACATGTCCTTGACTTCCTCAGCCAGTTGGATGTATTTCTCAATTTTTTCTCCTGTTTTCTTCTGTATATTTGTTGTATTGGGTATGGATATTTCGATTAGTTGTGTTAATTTCTTCTTTTTATTGGTGAGTATGATGTCAGGTTTGTTATGTGGTGTTGTTTTATCTGTTATAATGCTTCTGTTCCAGTATAATTTGTATTCATCATTCTCCAGTACATTTTGTGGTGCATTCTTGTATGCACTTATTATTATTATTATCTTTGACTTTTTTTTCTCAGACTTAAGTCTGGTTAAAAATGGAACGTGACGCGGACCTCGGTCAAGCGTGACTTCCTTGTAACTGTATGGTATATGTTATATTGCATTTAGGAACTTTCGGGTAATTGAACATGTATCAATAATTACAGATTTTTGTAGTTGTATATATATGTTTGGTTGTAGCTGTATTGCATTGATGTACTGGTGAATATTGTGAGGTATGACTCCTGTAGTTGATAGTATAATTGGGATAATGTCGACTTTATCCTGATGCCACATGTCCTTGACTTCCTCAGCCAGTTGGATGTATTTTTCAATTTTTTCTCCTGTTTTCTTCTGTATATTTGTTGTGTTGGGTATGGATATTTCAATTAGTTGTGTTAATTTCTTCTTTTTATTGGTGAGTATGATGTCAGGTTTGTTATGTGGTGTTGTTTTATCTGTTATAATCGTTCTGTTCCAGTATAATTTGTATTCATCATTCTCCAGTACATTTTGTGGTGTGTACTTGTATGTGGGAACGTGTTGTTTTATTAGTTTATGTTTTATGGCAAGTTGTTGATGTATTATTTTTGCTACATTGTCATGTCTTCTGGGGTATTCTGTATTTGCTAGTATTGTACATCCGCTTGTGATGTGATCTACTGTTTCTATTTGTTGTTTGCAAAGTCTGCATTTATCTGTTGTGGTATTGGGATCTTTAATAATATGCTTGCTGTAATATCTGGTGTTTATTGTTTGATCCTGTATTGCAATCATGAATCCTTCCGTCTCACTGTATATATTGCCTTTTCTTAGCCATGTGTTGGATGCGTCTTGATCTATGTGTGGCTGTGTTAGATGATACGGGTGCTTGCCATGTAGTGTTTTCTTTTTCCAATTTACTTTCTTTGTATCTGTTGATGTTATGTGATCTAAAGGGTTGTAGAAGTGGTTATGAAATTGCAATGGTGTAGCTGATGTATTTATATGAGTGATTGCTTTGTGTATTTTGCTAGTTTCTGCTCGTTCTAGAAAGAATTTTCTTAAATTGTCTACCTGTCCATAATGTAGGTTTTTTATATCTATAAATCCCCTTCCACCTTCCTTTCTGCTTAATGTGAATCTTTCTGTTGCTGAATGTATGTGATGTATTCTATATTTGTGGCATTGTGATCGTGTAAGTGTATTGAGTGCTTCTAGGTCTGTGTCACTCCATTTCACTACTCCAAATGAGTAGGTCAATACTGGTATAGCATAAGTATTTATAGCTTTTGTCTTGTTTCTTGCTGTCAATTCTGTTTTCAGTATTTTTGTTAGTCTTTGTCTATATTTTTCTTTTAGTTCTTCTTTAATATTTGTATTACCTATTCCTATTTTTTGTCTGTATCCTAGGTATTTATAGGCATCTGTTTTTTCCATCGCTTCTATGCAGTCGCTGTGGTTATCCAATATGTAATCTTCTTGTTTAGTGTGTTTGCCCTTGACTATGCTATTTTTCTTACATTTGTCTGTTCCAAAAGCCATATTTATATCATTGCTGAATACTTCTGTTATCTTTAGTAATTGGTTGAGTTGTTGATTTGTTGCTGCCAGTAGTTTTAGATCATCCATGTATAGCAAATGTGTGATTTTGTGTGGGTATGTTCCAGTAATATTGTATCCATAATTTGTATTATTTAGTATGTTGGATAGTGGGTTCAGAGCAAGACAGAACCAGAAAGGACTTAATGAGTCTCCTTGGTATATTCCACGCTTAATCTGTATTGGCTGTGATGTGATGTTATCTGAATTTGTTTGGATATTAAGCGTGGTTTTCCAGTTTTTCATTACTGTGTTTAGAAACTGTATCAATTTAGAATCTACTTTGTATATTTCCAAAATCTGTAGTAACCATGAGTGGGGTACACTATCAAAGGCTTTTTGGTAATCAATGTATGCGTAGTGTAGGGACCTTTGTTTAGTTTTAGCTTGATATGTCACCTCTGTATCTATTATCAGTTGCTCTTTACATCCTCGTGCTCCTTTGCAGCAGCCTTTTTGTTCTTCATTTATAATTTTGTTCTGTGTTGTATGTGTCATTAATTTCTGTGTGATGACTGAAGTTAATATTTTGTATATTGTTGGTAGGCATGTTATGGGGCGATATTTAGCTGGGTTTGCTGTGTCTGCTTGATCTTTAGGTTTCAGATAGGTTATTCCATGTGCAAGTGTATCAGGGAATGTGTATGGGTCTGCAATGTAACTGTTAAATAATTTAGTTAGATGTGAATGTGTTGAGGTGAACTTCTTTAGCCAGTAATTTGCTATTTTATCATTTCCAGGGGCTTTCCAATTGTGTGTAGAATTAATTGCTCGGGTGACTTCATGTTGCAAAATTATCACTTCAGGCATTTGTGGTATCATCTTGTATGTGTCTGTTTCTGCTTGTATCCACCGTGCATGCCTGTTATGTTGTACCGGGTTTGACCATATGCTGCTCCAGAAGTGTTCCATGTCTGTTATGTTTGGTGGATTGTCTATTTTAATGTGTGTGTTATCCATTGTTTGGTAAAATCTCTTTTGGTTTGTGTTGAATGTTTGGTTTTGTTTCCTTCTATTTTCACTTTTTTTGTATCTTCTAAGTCGTTTGGCCAATGCTTGCAATTTCTGCTTTTTTTCATCTAATTGCTCTATTGCTTCTTGTTGTGAGATTTTACCTAACCTTTTTCGTTTTTTGTCTGATATTTCATTTCTTATAAATTGTGTTAACTGTCCGATGTCTCTTCTCAGTTTTTCTATTCTGATCTGTAACCTGTGTTGCCATGCTGGTTTTGTGGGTTTCTTCTGTGTGTTGGTTTGTTCTGATCTCTGCCTAGTGTGTATATTTAGTGTAGTGAGTGCTCCTATATAAACCAGTAGTTGTAACTCTTCCATAGTTGTGTTTTCATTTATTTTGTTGTGTATGATTGTGTTGATAGTTTTTATTGTTGTTTCGACTTGTGGGTTATTTGGCGGTCTATGCAAGAATGGTCTAATGTCTGTATTTGTGTCTTTGTATTCTATATATGTCAGCTGAAATTTCTCTTCTATATCTAACACGTGTCTCTCTTCGTGTTCTATTTGTGCTTGTTCTGGTGGCTGTCTTAAGATTTCGTTTTCCTCTGATTGTTTAATTGATGCGTGTTGGTCTTTGTTTGTTTGCTCTGGGATGTTTGAGTCCATTACTGTGTTTTCTTCCTCTTCTGATTGCACATTATTTTGTTCCAGTATTTGTTGTACTTGTTGTTTGATGTTTTCTAATTCTGACTGGGGTATCCTGTTATTTTTGATTATTACACGGATCTGATCAGCTAGTCGTTGTTCTGTTAAAAATTTTAATTCCGGGTATCTGGTAATAAATGTTGTGTATACTTGTGATCTGTATCCAGTTGTGTTGGTTCCTAGGTTTGTTGCTTGGTAATAACAGAACATGAGGTGTCGATTAACTTCATCTGACCATCTCATCCTCTGTCTTTGTTTTCCTTCTAGGGTGGTTGCAGGAAGCATATCCTGCAAAACACCTCTATTCGGATTTAAATCCTTTTCCAGTTGGCTAGCAGTGTCGTTACCATTGTGGGCGGGCATAGGGTTCAAGCGTCGTCCCCGACCATGACGGCACTTGTCCGAGGCTTCTTTAGTTCTGTCCTGAACCAAGTAATCACACTAAAAGGGGGGTTAGCCCTATTAGTGGTTTGTTCTTTTCGTCGCCTTATTATTATTATTATTATTATTATTATTATTATTCATAGGCAGGTAATGCCCACTTACTACAATCCAAAAATATCCACAACAGTAACTTTAAGCATAAGATACACCACCTTTCTCATGTCAAATTATTCTTTTTGAGGCTGTAAGTTACATCTAAAATTTCTGATAAAAGATTTTGGCTACTTGTGATTTCCAATAAATCTGTGATATCAATTCATAGATTCCAAGCTCTATCCCGATTATGATATTTTTCATTTTCAGGAGTCCACAAACTCCTCCTTTCTTTAACTAAACTTACCGGTTTCTCACAGTCCATATTTTGTTTGTGAGAGTGTTGGCCAATTCTACTGAAGAAAACAAACTGATCTGAATTTCACCAATTGTCTTCCAAAGTCTGTGCATTTCAAGAATAAGATTGGCTGCATTGTGACCACACATGCACTGGCATAGTGATTTGAAATGCTCGGCCATCTTCACTCGATCTTGGTTATCACTGGAATCCATCAAAGCTGGTGCCACTGCAATCGCAGCCTTTGACATGACAGCATTAAACACTTTGCTCTGAAACAATTCTGGAAACTTATTTATTGCATCTCATATGTTACATGTCTTTTTCTCTACCCCCTGACAAGGACTTAAGATTTCCAAAATACTACACCTTTTCGTGGTCACTATTACAAAGCTCTGATTACCAGAAGGTTACATGTTTTGTTGTGTAACTTCTACTAGATGATACATTGCATTAGGTGATTATGAAATAACCTTTCAAGTTGGTAGTTTCTGACACTGTGCCTAGCCTACTGGTAATAGTTTACGTGGTAAACTGATACAGGGATGCAGCATGAATTTCTCTAGTGCAGGAATTATTTGTCAAAAATAAATGAAATTTTAGTTATTGTTAACAATAGATGTCTACCATGTTTAAAACATACGTGAGCATTTTAAATAAATTTTCAGTGTGGTTTAGACTGTTCCTGTGTGTTTTCAGCACTTCTGTTAAGAGTCAGTACCCGAAACTTACATCTATATCATCCTTTGCTTTTTCAGTGGCTTCACAAACTACAAACACACTGTCTACTGAAATATTCAGTAGCCTTCTAAATACCTTCATATATCACTTTATATATTTTTTCTTTCCACATGGACAGTACATAGTTCATGATTTCTGCAGGCTCACTCACTTCCCAACAAACAGATCTGAACAGAGGGTCAATACATACGTCTCTACACTGGATGAAGTTGTGCTGCCCATCATCAATGGAAGGTAGAGAAATACAGTTTTACCTGCAAAACTGTAATGGGTAACTACCTTGGTCAGATTACCATCAGTGCAGACTCTCACAGCCCGAAATTACGTACTCACATTCTCAGCATGTGCATGTCACTGACACAAGACAATAAGACATAGGACGTTGGAAACTGTCCATCTCTCATGTCTTCTGCTCCTATTTATAACCAAATTTTTTCCTGATTTTTCATTTTATCTTTAATACAGTTACACACAAAATATATAACAAATACATAAATATTTCAAATTACTATTTAGGCACAGTTCCATTTAAATTTACTATTCATATGATTAATTTGGATTTACTGATTTCAGTAAGATATAGTTTTCATTGGAACATAATTAATTAAAATTTATGGCTAACTGAAAGTTTTACTACAGTACATAATGGAAAAAAATTGCGAGCTAATAAGCATATTTGGATAAAATGACATATACCATTATAAAGATTTCCATTCCAACTTTAAAGTAACACATTTTATTTTGCATGGAACTAATTAACCTCCAAGATAATTAACAATTAAGTTGCTAAGGAGCTACATCTTTCATGCCATATTTTGCTTACATGTCTGCTAGATTCTGAACTTTGACACTGCACTTTTGTTGCTCTAATTTTTTTTTCCCCAAATCAGATGACACCAATCACTAATTACTTAGGCTATCCATTAAGATTTTGGATAATTTAGCATAATGTAAAATTATTTTCAAGATGGATGTCATACTCTAATTAGGGTACTCCCAACATGCAAGCATAAGATGGTTCTATATACTTTTATAATTTATTACTCTTCAACATTTTTCATAAAATCCATTCAAAGTAGCAAGGTCTAACCAAGAAGGTTTTCAAAATGTTATGTAATTTCTGAGATTAAGAAAAATTTATATGGCACTCTTTAAATAGCCCACTCCACCCAAAATCACCAGTCTGCAACTGGCAAGCAATCATGCAGCATCTTTATATCAGATTGATTAAAGAATCTGTGAGAGATTAGCAACCACTTAACCCACTTAACATCTTTGTTTTACTCACTTGTAAAGATCTGTGATCATCAAATAACCATATAACATCTGTGTATCTTAAAATCTCAGGTGCAGTAGTAAACACGCAATATCTAAATGTGACTGTTTCAGAAACATACATACTGGATATTTTCTACATGACAATAATGTGTGCACTGCGTCTGTTGTGTGGTATTGCCACTTCGTCAAGTTATCACTATGATTATCACTGAATACTTTGTTACTGCATTAAAATGGAATTATTAAATAGTAGACAAGATTACAAAAGAATAATTGTGATTCTCTTTACAAGCAAAAAAAGTGTACTGTACAACTGGAACTGGCCATCAAAATCTTCAAAATGCAAATAAAGCAGAAAAGAACCACTTAACTTCAATTTTTGTGAGTTGTGAATCATTTGGCACTAAAGTCAGTTTTCAGGACATTATTTCAAAGACTTCAAGATAACGAGACTTCAAGACATGTTGAACCAAGAGCAGAACAGGTGGGGGGAATGTCACAACTAACAGAGTAAAGCAGATTATATTGTATAATAACAGTATACAGCGTGTCCCACTCAAACCTCCCTGATTTCACACACACACACACACACACACACACACACACACACACACACACACACACACACACAGAGAGAGAGAGAGAGAGAGAGAGAGAGAGAGAGAGAGAGAGAGAGAGAGAGAGTAGATACGACAATGAAAAAGGGGCACCACATTGTAGAGCATCTCAAAGAATTTATTTATTTATCATCAATACACCTCTACATGTGAACCATTAGTAGTATGAAGAATATTGAGTCTATATTCAATTTCTTGGAAAGTTCGTTGTAACATTTCCTCTGTCATTGTTGCAATCGCATTATGAGTTGATGTCACAATGTAGGAATATCGTCAACTTTGGTCACATACACGCACTCCTTCATGAATCCCCACATGAAGAAATCAAGCGGCGTAATGTTAGGTGAACGTGTGACCAGGCAATGGGTCCTCCATGCGATTGGGTAATTTCCTATCCAGGAATTTGTGAACAGCCACTGACCAATGCGGCAGAGCTCCACCTTGTTGAAAAATGATGTTGGGTTGCAAGACTTGTATCTGAGGGTAAACAAACTGCTCCAACATTCACTGCTTTTTCCACAAAGTACAACAGTCCAGCAATCCTGTCATGCATTAGCCCACACCAAATATTTAGTTTAAGGCTATCACAAACATGTTCAATGACAAGGTGCGGATTTTGCGAACCGTAAATCCAACCATTATGCCTGTTAACCCTTCCTGATCTCATCTGAGAATAAACACCTTTCCAGGAAGCTGGCATCCATATCAATATGCTGCAGCATATCCGCAGCAAATTGTTGCCAGCGCTGTTTGTCGTTTGGTGTCAGATGTTGCAAAATTTGCACTTCGTAAGCACACGTACAAAGGCGCTGGTGAACTACAAGATGCAATGTTGATCAAGATACATCAAGTTGCCTAGATGATTGACGAATTGACTTACGTGAGCTTCTGAGAAATGTTTGTCTGATGTCCTCCACTGTCTCTGGAAAACTCTGTAGCATGCACCACCAGAATGTTTCAGAACACTTCCTGTTGCCAGGAACTTCCTATACCATTCCTTAATTGTTTTCACATCAGGTGGATCACATTCATACACACAACAATAATTTCTTTGCACAGTAATCGGCGATTTTGTTTCTGCAAACCGCACTACTGCTTGGCACTTCTGATGTGGAAATATAAATTCTTTGAGATGCTCTACAATGTGGTGCATTTTTTATTGTCATATCTACTGTGGTTTTTCTCTCCTGGGTCCTTGAAATCAAGGAAGTTTGAGTGGAACCCCTGTATAATGTTAGGCTAGTCTACAGTAGCTTACTTCCCTCACTGAGGAAATGGACACATTCAGAGCACTGCATTATGCTTCCTTACAGAGACCTATGACAGTGTGTCCATTATAAATGGGTAATACAGTCTAACAAATAATGGTTGCACTGTTGAGCGAAATAGAAACATGAAAATGGTGCAAAAGGTGTGATCAGCATTTCATTACAGAACTATTTATTGAGTTATCAGTTATGGAGGAGATACATCACAAATTGCATCCAGTAAATTGTAATTTTTGGACAAAGTCTGGCATTATGAAACAAAAAAAAACAAGACTTTTATTTCAATAACTGATGTTGGCAGCTTTAACTGTCTGGTAGTGCTGTGGGACCACATGAACCAGGTCTCCTCCTCATAGAATGATTCACTACATACTTCACAGACTGATAAAACGCTATAAACTACTGTGAAAGGCATGTCAGACATCTCATGCATTACACAAGGGCTGTATCAAACTAAAACTTTTTCTCAGAAAGACCTTAATATACTGATAAAACAATGGAGACTTCAGGACGGAATATCAACAGCACGAGGAAAAGGATCGATTGTTACTCGCCACAAAGATGACACAGTGAGTTGCAGACAGGCACAACGAAAGAACTGTTACACATTTAGTTTTCAGCCAAAGTCTTCTTCAGAAAAGGAATCACATACACACATTCATTCAAATCAGCAAGCACACCTCACGCACACATGACTGCCATCTCCAGCAGTTCAGACTGAGAGAGTAATAATATCCAACAATCCAAGATATCCAAGTAGCCTATGGATGAATACAGTAATTATTCTATACCTCAAAAATATGTTAAATAAATATCCAAATAGTGGCCACAATATACTGATCATGGTAAAATGAAAAAATAACATTTGCATTTCAGAACTTCCTACCTGAAGCTTCTACAATCTTCAAAATACACCACATTACACAGCAATAATCTGACTACTATGGTAATGAATGAGGTGTTTTTTTTTCTTTTTTTTTTTCTTGAAATGAAAATTCAAAAAATAATTTCATACTCAGTTGCTACCTACAATTTCACAGCAATAAGAACTCCAGGCACAAGAAGTGATGAACCATTTAAAGTATGCATTTTTCCAACCATCCGCAATCCAAGTGAAAACAATGCCACAGCAGTAAATGCAGAACCCAATACCTGTCAAACAATAACAGAAATCAGTATGAAAGCATAGCAAAAAAGGTAAATTATAGCTTTCAACTAGAAAATATGAACACACTGACTTTGTGTCACAGGCTTTCTCCCATTGAAGATCCCAAAAGTACACAGCAGTAGCTACTAACTTGATACTTCATCAGGAGACTTAATGCCTTATAGTTAAGTATTTCGTTTACCCAGTAATTCAGTGAACAAGCAATACCTATGTGGGCTACTAGCCTTCAACCCTTTTCTTGTGCAAAATGCCTGATAGTTTGACTGGCATGGATGGGTTTCATTTATGCACGTGTATGTACATGCGTGTGTGTGTGTACACATCTCTCTCCGCTGCTCAGTGCGTATTCTACAGAAGTTATCTAGTCACACATACATACTTATATTTTATCCCAGGCTTTTCACCACCACCAACCATATTTGACATGCCTCCCCAGACGTTTCCAGGCATTATGGTCTTCAGTTATACCCATCTATGTTGCTTCTGAATCTTTTCTAATGTCATCTGTCTTCTATTACACTGTCATCGTATAATTTTCTTATGTCTTGGAATCAAGAAGAGCACTTTGTTAGTCATGTACCATCATTTTGCGTAACTGTATGTCCCACTCATGCCCTTTTCATTGAAATTAGTCATAATTATGAATTCCACTCACATATTTGGGACATGACACATTTGTGTCCTTGAATGTCTCCTGCCATTGTCCCCTACATGAATATCTAGACTTCTCACAACTCTCAGTTGTTGAATTGTTTTCACATTACAGTTCCATATCTCACTGCCAGAACTCAAAATCGGTAATTCATACTGATTGTCAGCTTTCCTTTTCAGACACATCACAAGCTTCATTTTGAGTACTAATAATTTACCAAAAGCATACAAAGTCATTTTTATTCTTCTGTTCATTTCTTTTGATGTCCATCCACACATCTCGAATTACCATAAGTAAAGAAATTTGTCAACTGGTTCTATGACTTCATTGTTTACTTGCATAACTTTCTTTTCATTGTGTTCACATTATATTACTGTAATGCTCCTATAGTTGACTATCAGGCTTACTTTAAAACTGGCTGCATTAAGTCCTTCCATTTATTGTTGAAGTTTATCCGAACTTGGGGCAAATAGTACAATGTCATCACTAAAATGAAAGTGGTTCAGATACGTTCCATTAACATGTATTTTTCTTCACTCTCCCATTTCAAGGATCAGGAAACTACCTCTAGGACCACAGAGATTAGTTTTGGTATACAAAGTCTCCCCGACTGTGTCCTCTTCCAATTCCGAATTTCTTACACTCCTGATAAAGTCTAATGGATGTGCTATCATGGCCGCACAAATGAAGTATATTAACGTAAGTTGAATAAATATCCTGATCCTGGAGGGCTGTTAGTGCAGATTTAATTGAAACTGAAGCTAAAGCTTTCTCAAATTCTTCGAAACCACAACAAAGCAGTAATTCATATTCTTGACTCCAAAGCCAGCGTGTTCCTTGCCTCTTGTGATCAAAAATTTATGTAGGCAGTAGAACAATAGTAACTGTGGCTTTCATCACAGACCTCTTTCTTTAGAAGTTACTAGTACACACTTTAGAATGACTGTTTACAGAATGAATACAACACAGTATTTGAGTTGTACTGGTCATGTCAAAGATAAAGTGAAAATGCCACCTTAATTAATATTTTGAGTGGTTAAGCCATTCCAAAAGCTACTAGAAAAAAAGACAGATTCTACACGCTAAATTTTCACACATTTTAATTCAATCTGGTCCAAAATACCACATGAACTGTTGGAATGTAAAAGAATGAATTTGACATAGCTACCAATTATTATTCCATGATTTTGGAAGATTACAATGTTTATTATTTGTTATGCTGCTGTACTTGTTAACATTTAACAGTCTTTCTCAATGTTCACCTGATTTCATGAACAACAAGCATTAGAGTTTCACAAAATTTTCATACAGAATCTAACTGCCGAAATTACAAATCTCATGACAAACTTAAATAAATTCTAGATAACGGAAAACCAGACACAAAGCAGGGAATAAATGCATTGGGAGGAGGGGGGATGGACACAAGCAACAATGGATTAACAAGAGATCACACTTGTGATAATGAAGTGAAGGCAATCAAGAGCTTGAAGAATGGGAACTAAACTTGAAATAAAACAGAGGATGGGGAGAAAAAGCATGTAAACCCCCCCTCCTCCTCCCACCACACACACACACACACACACACACACACACACACACACACACACACACACACACACAATTTTTATTAAAGATGCAATTATTACAGCAATTAATAATAATGTAGTATCTGATACCTTTAATAAGCCAGATATAATTGATGGCAAATGGTGATCAAATATCAAGTTGCCAATGATTCCAAAGATGGTCATAAACACAATGGGGTTGCACATAATGCTCCTTGCAACAGACAGAATCAAATATATTTTACTATGCTGCTGAAATAGTTCAGACGATGTTGTGCTATTGTGTCTTCCAATTTCCATTAAGATAAATCCTATAGGATTTAAAATTGCTAAGGATATGGGTGCCATCAAATACAGATAACTGGCATATTCAGGGTGTACATTCGAATACAGGGCTGCCACTGAAAAGATTAGAAATTAAAAATCAGCTAATGTACTTTTATAAGACGAAATTGAACTGGTGAATGGGCTATTCAAACAACAGTATCACAATCACCTTTACGAGGGTCACTCCAAAAGAAATGTACACTATTTTTTTTTTAAATCCATCTTTTATTCTACATGTTTGAAAGTTTTACAGTGTGTAGATATATCCCTTAGGAATAACATTTTCATTTCTCCACATAATTTCCATCCCTCTCAACTGCCTTACGCCACTTGGAACCAGCGCCTGTACACCCGCACGGTAAAATTCTGGACCAACCTGTTGGAGCCACTGTTTGGCAGTGAGCACAAGGGAGTCACCATCTTCAAAGCTTGTTCACGAATAGAGTATTTCAGTTTCCCAAAGAGATGATAGTCACATGGAGCCAGGTCAGGACTGTAAGGCAGGTGTTTCAGTGTTGTCCATCCGAGTTTTGTGATCACTTCCATGGTTTTTTAACTGACATGTGGCCATGCATTGTCATGCAACAGCAAAACATCCTGTTTTTGCCGATGTGGTCGAACACAACTCAGTCGAGCTTGAAGTTTCTTCGTGTCATCACATATGCATCAGACTTTATGGTGGTTCCACTTGGCATGATGTCCACAAGCAAGAGTCCTTTGGAATCGAAAAACACCGTAGCCATTACTTTTCCAGCAGAAGGTGTGGTTTTGAATTTTTTTTTCTTGGGTGAATGTGCATGATGCCACTCCATTGGTTGCCTCTTCGACTCTGGTGAAAAATGCTGGAGCCATGTTTCATCACCTGTCACAATTCTTCCAAGAAATTCATCCCCACCATTCTCGTACTGTTCCAAATGTTCGCTACATACCGTTTTCCTTGTTTCTTTGTGAGCCACTGTCAACATCCTGGGAACCCACCTAGCACAGACCTTTTTTAACGCCAACACTTTCAGTGTTCTGCAAACACTTCCTTCCCCTATCCCAACGTAGCGTGACAATTCGTTCACTGTGATGCGTCTGTCAGCAGTCACCAATTCGTCAATTCTCTGCACATTGTCTGTAGTGTGTGCAGTATGAGGCCTGCCGCTGCGAGGACAATCACGTAACCTGCTTGCCCACCGACTAACTGTACTGTGATCGACAGCAGCATCTCCATACATGTTTTTCAATCTCTTGTGGATGTTTCCCACTGTCTCGTTTTCACAGCACAGGAATTCTATGAGAGCACATTGCTTCTTACGAACGTCAAGTGTACCAGCCATCTTGAAGACATGCTGTGACGGCACCACTCGCAGGAACAGGTTGAACTAAGTTTGAAAACAAGTGGGAAGGATGTATCTACACACTGTAAAACTTTCACACATGCAGAATGAAAACTTTATTTTTACAAAAATAGTGTGCATTTCTTTTGGAGTGACCCTTGTATATATTTGACAATCATTACATTACTTAGGTGCATAATTACATTAGCTAACATATGTTCTGTAATTATGTCTGACATAATACGAAAAAAATTATATCATTAGTCTTAATTGATTAGATATGCAAAATATAGAGCTAAAATACACACTAAAATTCCCCTTATCTGAGTACTATTCTTAACATATTTTTGTTCAAAAAAATAAATCTATCATCATAGCTTTCAAACTGAAACATATAAATAAAAATGGCATGTGTAATCTTTTATAAATAGTGCGGTGCATCCATAAAAGCATAAAATCATGAAAAAGTGATAATATAATGATTAATGTATTTCTAGTGATTTAGAAATAGTATGTCCTTGGAAAACTTATCCATAATTACATGTTCACAATTAAGACATTCAAAACGTGACAGGCAGAATCTGGTATCTGATGAAACATAAGAATGCAAATGAGACCCAATTTGGATTGGAAATTCTGAAAGAGGGATGCAACTATTATCATAGTAATTATGAAATGCTACAAGGTTGCTCAGAATTATTCACTGTTTTTGTGAATTTCTTTATCGTTTCTTGTCATGACGTGTTTCGGGATTATTCCATCATCCAATGACCTGATAAGCAAGCAAAATTTCTTTTTACATATGGTAGATGTTACAAGAGTCATTACAATAAAACACTTGACTGAAACTTCCTGGCAGATTAAAACTGTGTGCCGGACCGAGACTCGGTAGAGCACTTGCCCGCGAGGAACTGGCGGAAGTAAAGCTGTGAGGGCGGGGCGTGAATCGTGCTTGGGGAGCTCAGTTGGTAGAGCACTTGCCCGCGAAAGGCAAAGGTCCCAAGTACGAGACTCGGTCCAGCACACAGTTTTAATCTGCCAGGAAGTTTCATATCAGTGCACACTCCGCTGCAGAGTGAAAATCTCATTCTGGAAACACTTGACTGTTGTTTTATTGTAATTACCATTAGAGACACTCGTAACATCTACCATATGTAAGAAAGAGATTTTGCTTACTTATTAGGTCATGAGATGATGGGATAATCCCAAAATGTGCCTTCACAAGAAACACTAAAGAAATTCACAAAAAAAACCAATGAATAATTCTGAGTAATGTCACAGCATTTTTGAAGTCTATTTCATAGTTACAATTGAGATCCTGATTCAATAAAGTTATGAAGAATGATATACATACATTTCATATTCAACATAATATGAGAGATGTCAGATATGAAGATTATCATTCAGCACCAAATCACGCATGAGGATCCTCCTTGTACTGAGAATCACACTTCAAAAAAATCTTTCTTGATGCTAAACCTATAGTTGAGCAGTTACCACCCTGTACAACTATAAAATCTTTGATACCTTTATAGAATGAGTCACATGCTGCTAATTATTCATGACAACACTACCTTGTTCATAATATTCTGTGAGGGCCACTATGCTTTTCTGGAAGAATTTTCATTTGTTATTCTCAGATGACCCCATTCTCTGAATTGTGTAAGATCTCTACTTCTTCAACATGTATAGAGATATAAATCAGTAGACAGTGTGACTTTTACTAAACCAATAGACTTTCATATCAATCTTCATACAGATATGAGGCTCACTGGCTATATGCAGCGGAAGTTGGAGGGGTTTGTGTCTTGTTTTAGAAGACACCATTTCTCACACAATACCCTTGCAAGAGCAATGGCTCGACAAGCTGAAATTTCTCTGGTTAAGAGTTGCTATCAATATTACTCCATGCATCAAAGAAATTTCATCAGCTTCCACTAAATTAGGATTCACCAAGTAGCACGGATCCAAATACCTACATGACATTGTATTCTCCTCCTCAACTCTACTTCAGTTGTTCTACTGCCTAGTAAACTTGTTGCTGATTCCTGCAAAAGCCTTTCTCAATTTCCACCTGAAATTTCTCCTAGCTACTGAACTTCTCTTTTCTTTTCTTGATCTACTGCTGCACTGGATCACCAAGCAAATGCAGACACTGTCCAAACATACAGCATCAACCAAATTATTATATTTTGTAACTTGGTTAAATCCTTTCCAGCTATTTCATCAGCTAATGAATATCACACTCTGAAAACACTGGATGCCTGATATTCAATCAGCTCACAGAGGTTTTCATATCCCTGCCTAATGATTAAACAGACCAAAGTTCAAATGGTTCTCCCTTTTAACTCTCCACAAACTAAATGTAACACAGGGCCGACCACAGCATGCCAGATTTCATGTGTGCAGCATGTGGAGGCCGTAGGCATGCTAAGGCCCAGTCTGTCACTCAGGTTTGCTTGGTCCTTCTCAGAAGTACCCAGAACAGCACAACATTTCATTTAACATTGCGATGCGGCATTTTTTGGTTGGCACAACTCTACTAGTTCAGCAGAACTATGGTGGCAGTGCTGTTTAATTTTTGCTATTTGTTCATGGTATGAAGGACATTCACAGGTCTAGTGACTGTTTGCACAAAAAGAGGCAGTCTAGTGATCTATTCTCATATTCTTTTAAAATGAATTGGAACAACACCGTAAGCAACGGCTACTGCTTATTTGCTATGAAATGATATTATAGTACCACGCAGAGAGAATTTAAACATTTAGATGACAATGAAAGAGCACAAAATTACAATGATCGACAGATGGGGTTCATTGTTCTGTACCACAAGAAGTACTTTGTGCAAAATTTGCAGGCATGGAGCATTTGAAGAAATTGGTGGTATGAATAGTAAAATTCCTCAAGTTTCACCCATTATTCCATCATCAGTTGCAACAGTTTTCAATAGAAATAAAAGAAGAGTATGGAAACTTCATATATTACTGCAAAGTACATTTATTAAGTCAACAGGTATGCCTGTAATGATTTTTTTATTTCAAACTCACTATTGTTGAATTTATAAAGGAAAAAGGAGTGCAGGAACAAAAAATTAAAATATCGGGAGTGGATTGCAGACTTCGCATTTTAAGTAGACTTGACCACATATTGCCCACAATAAAACACTGCAAGTTTTCTTCTTCCTGACTGGATAGGGACGCATTTAGAAAGAAAGTCATATGGTAGAATACAGTCCAGTTCCCTAAACTCACTGGCATTACAGAAAGTGTGAGGTTTGAAAATTCACTGTGACCTTGCAAGATTTAAAAGGACAATTCTATGAAGGTTTTGAGGACACTGTCAGTCTTACACTTGTTTTCGAGCTGTTTTCGAGACCATTTGTCATTTCAGGTGAAATCACCCTGTGCACATGCAGATGCAACTGACTGACCTGTGAGGTAATTTCAGTTGCAATGACAAATCTTTTCACGTTAAAACTCTCCAGGACGTCTACACTGCTTTCCTCAAGTAGATTTTCCAAGTCTCCAAAATGAGGTGGCAAGAGTGCTATAATATTTTGACCAACATATTTGTGTGAAAGACTGTTTTTCAGTTATGAAGCTAATAAATTACAATTATGTGGCAACTTGAGTGCAAAACCCTATTAAATTGTCTGTGTTTGTGTATACTGATAGTTGGTACCAGGTAAAAATTATAATATGTCTTCAGTGTGCCAAAAGTAATTCATTAATACTGAAAACTTGTTTTGTTTGTGATCTATGTTGTTGAAAAATGTGAAATATAAAAGCGACGGCACTGCCATTTAAATGTGGCACATTCGCTGTTTTCCCCTCTTCCCCCTCCTCATGCTCAGATGGCATGGTGTGGCAGCGGGGGGAAATGATAAGCATGGCTGTGCGCTCTGGCCTGTGCTCCAAAATCTTGGCCACCCCTGATGTAACATCCCAGAAAAATATGGAAGAAGACAGTGACATGGGTGGTTTGGAGGATGAGGTCTTAGAAATTTAGTTGATAAGAACAGCTGAAAAGCGTGCATACGAAATTTGAATTACAGACTGAGACAATCAGAATCACTAAAAGTGTCAGGTTTCTTCCCACACAATCTCTCTCTTCAGAACCTCAAAAATACATTTACAATAAGTTCACAAAAACTACTCATCACCTAATTCTGGTAGTACACTCTCAATGACACATTGTCACCCTCATGACTCATTGTTGCCGACCATTCATACAGTGAACAACAGTCAAAAATCTACATTTATAATTAAAATATTAGCTTTCACTAAAAATAAAACTTACCTATCGGATAGCCAATTGCAAAGTCATTACTCTGTGTACAAAAGATGGCGAAGAGCCCTGCCCGTGCAGGGTTCACAGGACGACTAATAAGTAATGTGATGATAACTACTAATAAAAATACAATGCTCTTTGCCACCAGTATTGACAATAAAAACGTCCAGTTCACCGTACGGAGGTCAAGCTCTGCTAAAGACAGAAATATAAGAGCTGGCAAAGAGAAAACTCTTACAAACGCATCCAACCCTTTAGTTTCTGCCTGGGATAGCAAATTCTGCCGTCCTGCAATATACCTGGAACAACAAGATATGAAACAGATACAGAACAAGACCAAACTAATTAAACAAAGGAAGCATTCAATGGAACATATACAACAATCAATTATCCACAGGTAGCAAAACATTTGGTATAAGGAGATTAACTGTCTTTGATTTGATGACTCTTCTTGAAGACTTGAAGGAGCTGCACTTTTTTCTACTCACTAGGAACTCTTTGTCCCTCAAGCAACCTACAGTAGATTGCTAATAGAAGAGGATCATGTACTTTCACATACTGTACATAGAACTATATAGGTATCCCATGTGGTCCAGTTTTGCTGTTCTGTGGTCACTTACTTCAATATCTGTCATTCTGAAAGTCATACTATGATTGAAAGAAGGGATTTCAACATGATCTTTCTCAGTGTAACAGTTTCATAAATAGGAATTGAGTATTTTGGTCTTTCTCTGTCATCCTGTGCTTCGGTGCCACTATGGTCACTGAGACTCTTGACATACGGCTTTAATCCATTTACTGATTTAACGTACAACTAAAACTTTTCAGGAATTTGATAGATAGAACTTTACTTTTGAATTCATTAAACACTTCATGCGCAGTTCAACTTATGTTAATTTTTGCTTCATTCAGTTTTCGTTTGTTTACAGGGTCTTGGCTACACAGGGTATACATAAAGTGTGGGAACACTTTCAATTATTTATTGCACAAGAACCAAAAATTGTACAGATATCATACATATGTCATTTTGAAGAGAAACCCTGAAAGTCTTTTTGCATGTATAGCACCACAGTGTAGTTTGGTAATTTTCCAATAGTCAGCGGTAGTCGCAAACATGCCGAGTTCAGGTGCGGAGCGAGCTTTCTGTGTGTTGGAGTTTGACAAAAACACCGGATCTCACTCCGTGTGACTTTTTTCTGTGGGAACACGTTAAAGATCTCATGTATGTACTGCCCCTACCACATGATGTAACAGAGCTCTGAGAGAGGATACGGGAAGTGACTGCCACAGTCGCCGATGCCATGTTGGGCGGGTACGGCTAGAATTTGATTACTGTATTGACGTCTGCCGGGTTCGCATATCGTATGCTTATAAAAAAAAAAAAAAAAAACACTTTCAGAGTTTCTCTTCAAAATGCTATATGTGTGACATCTGTACAATGTTTAGTTCTAGTGTAATAAATAATTGAAAGTGTTCCCATACTTTATGTACACTCTGTACAGCCAAGACCAAACCTGGAACGAAGCTCTCATTGCATCTGAAACAACTTTTTAACAAAGCTGTCAGAACACAGTGGGCCTTTCCCAGGTCTCACAATTTTTGCTCAATACATACCTGTCTGAGATACTGTACAATAATCTTAATATCTGTACATTTATCCCAACAAAAAGATAAATGTTTGATGTTACTGATCAGGTAACCTGAAATCTGTTATACACTTACTGAGCCTCCTACATATCTTTAAATTTCTATTTACAATGCAGCCAGTGATGCTATAATGGCATTACGATCACTGATTCCCTGTTCTGCATGAAATGAGTTGAAAAGTTTGAGCCTGTTTGTAACCAGCAGATCTAAGATGATACCCTCATGAGTCAGTTCTCTGACTAACTGCTTATGGTAATTTTCAGATAAGACACTAAAAAACGAGGAGGAGGAGGAGGAGGAGGAGGAGGTCACACAATTCTCTGTCCCAAAGTGACTTGGTAACAGCAATGTCTTCATACGAAAATGGATTTAAATAATCTTCTTATGTTGAGTCGCAGAAACTCATTGGGACATCTCTCATGCCTACATCATGGAGGTGACTGAGGAAGTTCCTATGAAGGCATCACATTCTTGTGACTGATATTAGGTGCAATTTAAAACATATCCAATCCATAAAACATGATCTGGAGAAAATTCGTTGCTGATTAAAGTACCAGCACACACTACACTGTAGTGTTTCCATCCACTCCTCTCTACACATGCCACATGCCCTTGACTTAAGTTTAGGGATGTGATCTGTTGAACTGCAGTAGGGCTTAAGCATGTGGCTTTCATGCAACAATATTAATGTACTCATTTTCTTAACTGCTTTGATGTTCTGGTACCCAGAGGAAATTCACCAAAGTTCCATACCACTGTAGTCCACTGCCTTCTGCATCATGTTGATCAAATGAAGAGTGTCATCTAACCTTTTTGCTGGAGTGCTGAAAGTCAATAGCACACTTAATGAGTCAGATACGATAAGCATATCATTTAGTTCCAGCAGCCCTGTAAATTGGAGAACTTGCAATGAAAGCCACTGCTTTTAGTGTAACCATTGACATATTCTAAGACAGAGACTAAAGCTGCATGCCCTTGGGAAAAATTACAGCTGTAGTTTCCCCTTACTTTCAGCCGTTTGGAGTACCAGCACAGCAAGGCCGTTTTGGTTAATGTTTCAAGGCAAGATCAGTCAATCATCCAGACTGTTGCCCTGCAACTACTGAAAAGGCTGCTGCCCTCTTCAGGAACCACACATTTGTCTGGCCTCTCAATCGATACCCCTCCGTTGTGGTTGCTCCTATGGTACAGCTATCTGTATCGCTAAGGTACGCAAGCCTCCCCACCAACCGAAAGGTTCATGGTTCAGAAGAAAAATTTGGAGTAGGAATTAAAATCCATGGAGAAATAAAAACATTGATGTTTGCCAATGACATTGTAATTCTGTCAGAGACAGCAAAGGACCTGGAAGAGCAGTTGAACAGAATGGACAGTGTCTTGAAAGGATAATATAAGATGAACCTCAACAAAAGCAAAATGAGGATAATGGAATGTAGTCAAATTAAATCAGGTGATGCTGAGGGAATTAGATTAGAAAATGAGACACTTAAAGCAGTAGATTAGTTTTGCTGTTTGGAGAGCAAAATAACTGATGATGGTGACGAAGTAGAGAGAATATAAAATGTAGACTGGCAATGGCAAGGAAAGTGTTTCTGAAGAAGAGAAATTTGTTAACATTGAGTACAGATTTAAGTGTCAGGAAGTCTTTTCTGAAAGTATTTGTATGGAGTGTAGCCATGTATGGAAGTGAAACATGGATGATGAATAGTTTAGACAAGAAGAGAATAGAAGCTTTTGAAATGTGGTGCTACAGAAGAATGCTGAAGATTAAATGGGTAGATCACGTGACTAATGAGGTGGTACTGAATAGAATAATGGGAGAAGAGGAATTTATGGCACAACTTGACTAGAACAGGGGATCGGTTGTTAGGACACGCTCTGAGGCATCAAGGGATCATCAATTTAGTATTGTAGGGAAGTCCAGAGGGTAAAAATCGCAGAGGGAGAGAAAGGCATGAATACACTAAACAGATTCAAAAGGATGTAGGTTGCAGTAGTTACTCAGAGATGAAGCAGCTTGCACAGGATAGAGTAGCATGGAGATCTACATCAAACCAGTCTCTGGACAGAAGACCACAACAAAAACTAGGCAGATAGTATGAGGATTCTGCTTGGAGATCAGGAGAATATAAGGTGCTTCCAACATAATGTACATCATTTAATTTTCATCGATCAGTGAATGTTTTAGCCACATCTGGTCTAAGTATCCTCACAATTCTCATGATTATGTTGTTAATGTTTCATATTTCACATTTTGGGTGCAGATGGTTGCTGCAGGAAGGAAGTAGCTGAGAAAAAGGAATTTCAAAGCATTAGTTCATCAGGTGCACTGCATAGTAGGGAACCATTCATGTTAAACAGCAATTACTATTCTACAGTATACTTTTTGTTTCAATATAGAAAGGATCATTTTTCTGAAGAAGCTCCTGTAGTCCTGTAGGTCCACTAATTTAGAATTGTTGGGGAATACTCTGCAATATAAATTTATCTGCCTGGTACTAGCACCAAATATGCAGAGAGGGTTTTGTTATTTTCAAGAACAGAGCATTGTTCAGTGTTGAATGCATTGCTCTTACGCAGATGCTATTGTAGTGGTACTGTACTTTGGCTAATTTGGAGAGTGGTAGCTTGATGCTACTGTGGTAGAAGACTGCAACACATTCTCATTCTCATTGAAGATGCACAAGCAATTGGTACATGGTAAGCATTGCGGCAGCAACTGTGTTGCACCAAGTATCAACCATTGCATCAGAGACGGTTAATCAATTATTCCAGCCATGAATGAAAATGTGGGCACACCACTTCAGCCATGATTTGTGCAGTCAAGGTTGATTATTGACATCATATCATCTCCACATTTCGTCCAGAGAGCGGTACAGTACATTATTGTGAGTAAATAGCACAGTTCAAAATTTGTGAGGTAATATTGCTAACCCACTTCTTATCAGTCACCCATCAAGTAATATGAAAGCACAATTTAGTTATGTGATAAATAATACTAGGGTGACACCACCCTTGAGAGACATCTTATTCTATTTAACTGGGCCCACAAGGTCATTGCATAACCAAACTTACAGTCACCAAGTGTGAAGTAGCTTGTAGATACCTGTGAAGAGACTATCTGGAAAACTTATGTATCAGTGTAGGAATCTGGAAACTCATGTTCAAAAGAATATTTACAATATCAGGGAACAGAGCACATCACTATACAGTGCTTAGGATTGGATAATACTGTTAACGACACACAACTGTGTACATCTTTACTTGCTGCATTGCCATTGCCACTAGGGATTTCCTCATTTACCATATATAAGACAACAAATGACTTTTGCAAAATACTTTACTTTAAAAAAGATGAATATTGCAAAATTTTCTGGAATACTATAAACCATCCATTATTGTTTTTATGGTAATTACTTTTTTCTGAAAACATCACAAGTAGCAACATACATCTACAGAACAGCAATTACAACACAATAAAGAGTTATATTTAGAAAGGGTGCATAATACCACATTACATTAGTGACTTTTTATTTATTATTTTTATTCCAATGAACTCCTGTGCCTATGATTAATTATCATGGAACATATTCTTACATATCCAGAAATGTTTTAAAGATAAAATTGTACTAGCAATGGCGTCTTCATCAACCACACCTGGTGTGCTGCACGCCACACACAGTTATGTGAGAGACAGCACGTTTAAACCCCCCACCAGTTCGCTGCCGGTGAGCTCACTCTTTCCTCACTTGCTGCCTCAATACAGGGTGGCACACTTGCACTCTACCAGATGATGCTGAATTCACAGACCTCACTGCTTATGACCCTGACTGCCCAGCGCAACTTTTTAAGCAGCCACACTCAGAGCTTGGCCTCAGATTCAGTGGACTGACAGACTTGAAAGAGGAGCATTCACACAATGCAACACATTTTTTTCTTGCCCAGTTTTGGTTGAAAGAATGGGGAATTTGTTGTGGGGCATCATGGAATATTCCCACTTCAGCCCCTACAGTTTCATGAAGTGCTGATATGTGGCAGTGCTATGCGCAGCCTTCAAAATGTAGTCTGTAATGGAGATGTGTTCCAAGCAGACAGCTGTCATTGAGTTTCTTTTGCCAGAAACCTAGAGCATCACCGATACTCGTAGGTGCTTGCAGTATGCCTACAGAGACCTGGCTATGAACAAAAGCAGGGTGACACGTCTGTCATCATCCAAACAAAGTCGCACAAACCTGTCCTATCACCCGTGTGCTGCCTGGCCACACACATTTGTGACTCCTGCAATGTTGGAATGTGTGGACACTCTCATTCATGGTGATCGATGGATCACGATCAGACATCTCACTGTACAACTGGATGTCTCTGTTGGTAGTTCTGACACACTCGTCCACTAGTTGGGGCACTCAAAGTTGTGTGCCCACAGGGTTCCTTGCCACTCAACAGAAAACCACAAAGAGCAACGAAGGACCATCTGCCCATAATTGCTTGCATGTTATGAGGCTGATCATGACAATTTTTTGTTGAACATTATCACAGGCAATGAAACATAGGTTCATCACTTCGGACAGCAGACAAAACTGCAATCCATGGAGTGGCACCACACTGCCTCTCCTCTGAAGAAAAAGTTAAGAGGCACACCCTCAACTGGTAAAGTCACAGTGACAGTCTTCTGTGACTCTGAAAAGGTTATTCTGTTTGATGTCCTTCCTCATGGTTTGACAGTCAATTCAAAAGAGTATTATGCTGCCCTTCGGAAATAGAAGAAATGACTTCAGAGTGATCAGCACCATAAAAATGCAAATGAACACCATCTCCATAACAATGCACGGCCTCAGACAAGTCTGTGCACCTGGGAGGAGCTCACAGATTTTCAGTGGACTGTTCTTCTTCATCCACACTCACACCTTGTAACTTTCATCTGTTTGCCCCAATAAAGGATGACTTCCAGGAAAAGCAGTACATGGGTGATAGGCAGGTTACTGATGTGGTAATACGTTGGCTCTGACATCGATCAGTGGAGTGTTACCATGCACATGTACAGGCCCTCTCAGAAAGGTGACATAATGCCAGCACATTGAATGGAGATTATGTTGAGAAACAGGGTTTTGTAGATAAAAAGAGTGGGAAATAATATGGTGTATTGGAATCCTGAATAAAACCAACCTGCTTTCAGAAAAAAATGTGTTGCATTACTTACTGAACAGTCCCCATTCTTGTCGAACAATCAGATCGTATCAGCATTCGAGACTATTTGTTTCTATCACGAACATTAGTCTCCTTGTCTATAACTCAGCACAGCAGAACAACTGGCAATAACAAAGTGATCTTCTTATGCAAGGCAGAGTCAAAGTAATTATTAATGATCAGAATTTCCATTTCCCAAATTTTCCTTCTATGTAGTATATAGGAAACATCATGCACAGAGTATGACATATCATTCTTATTCATTCAAATATTTTATCACAAAATGAGACGTCAAGGCTGAAACATGTACACGAAAACAATATGAATACCTATATTACTAGGTGACTAACCTGAAATCAGTTATAGATTGCTTTTATAAAGCAAAAATTTAATTTTCAATATTTTGTTTATTTGTTGACCAAATTTAAAAAATTTGAATCCTGTCATAATCTACTCATTAAGAGGTAAAATCTTATGTTAAGAATGTAACACAATAAGAAAAGTATTGCAGTTAGAAACTGTGTGTTTGTCTTGAGGCAACATGAATGATGGCACAGATATGCCCAGAATTTAATCATCCAGTATTTGAGAATAAGAGCACTTAGCAACTTCCAACAAACTTTACAAACTTTTATAAACTTCTTCTCACTTAGATGCTTAACAAATTGGGTGTATACTGGTGAGTACCAAAGTGATTCTAATATTTATAATATGTAAACAACTTTTTATACTTTTAATACCATTTGAAGATGAGAGGAATAAGCCTTCAAAACTGGTAATAGTGTTATAAAAAAATAATTATTAAAAAGGAATAGTTGCTATATTTTATTCCATAAATAAAAAATCAGTTTTACACATTTAACACTAGAACATCAAAAGGAGTTAAGAGTCACTATTTCTGAAATAATGAATTCAGTTCTTAACATCTTTCCACCAAACCTGAATTTTCACGATTTCATGAATATTTCATAGAGTACGAGGTCTGTTCAAAAGATTCTGGAAGATTCGTAATTTTGTGCCAATGGTGTGTTGGAATGAAATGCATTTGGCATCCCTGCATACACCTGTGCTTAATTTGCAGCTGCTGGAAGCTTCACTGTTGTATGTCTGTTAGTTATTGTTCAGTGCTGTATTGAGTAGAATGTTGTGTCTCACAGTCTGCGAATTTCAAAATGGCAGAGTTAGAGTAGTAACATGTCTGCATTGAATTTTGCGTGAAACTCAAGAAAACCTTCACAGAGACACACCAAATGATTCAGGAAGCCTAAAGTGATGACTGCTTAAGCTGTACTCAGTGTTACAAATGGTTCACACGGTTTAAAAATGGTCAGACAGAAGTTAAAGATGACCCTCATTCAGGACACCCTTAGACATCTGCTGATGATGTTTGTCAATAATGTCAATGAAATTGTGCGTGCAAATCAAAGACTGACTGTCAGAGAAATAGCAGAAGAATGAAACATTTCAGGTGGATCATACACAATGCAGCATCTTGGAATGCATTGTGTTGCCACCAAGTTCATTGCACAGCTCACCAGTGAAGACCAGAAAGACCTTCGCTTTGCAATCTGTGAAGAGAATTTGGATCATGCAAATGAGAATGAGATGTTCTTTAAGAAAATCATAACTAGTGATGAGATGTGGGTCTATGGTCATGATGTTGACACCAACGTTCAATCTTCACAATGGGTCGGAAAGGTTCTCCAAGACTGAAAAAAGCTAGTCAGATCAGATCAAATGTCAAAGCCATGCTGATAAGTTTCTTTGACTTTGAAGGATTAGTTCATCATGAATTTGTGCCACAGGGAGAAATTGTTAATCAATGGTATTATCAAGATGTGCTGTGAACCTGTGAGAAAATGTGAGAAGGAAACGGCCTGAAATGTGGCGAGACAATTCAGGTTCTCACATTATGATAATGCACCTGCACATTCATCCCTGTTGGCGCGTGACTATTGCACAAAAAATGAAATCACTGGCCTGCCTCATCCTCCATACTCTCCAGGCCTGACCCCTGCTGACTTCTTTTTACTTCCAAAGATGAAAATCCCATTGAAAGGACAAATATTTGAAATGATAGAAGAGATAAAAGAAGATTCGCAATGGCACTTCACGAAATCCAGCAAGAAGTGAACCAAGACTGCTTCTGGAAGGGGAAACGGTGTTGGGAGCAGTTTATCAATTGAGGAGGAGAGTATTTTGAAGGAGACCATGTACAGTAACTAAAAGGTAAGTGTAGAAAAATTTTGTGAACAAAGTTCCGGAATTATTTTGAACAGACTTTGTCTATCTAGAAGAGCAAAAGGAGTCGATTGATCCCTTATGTAACTCATTTTTATAATATATTTATATAAGCACTTGTTTTTGATATTGCTTTGGTTAACAGTCACTGTCTTGAATGATGATATACACGGTCACAAGGGTTTCCACACTGGACAATTTGACATAACTTTTCAATCATATTTCATGTGCTGCTGTTGTTACTGAGCTCACCAGTTACTGTTTACTGTTCCTTTTCCTTTTTATTCCTTGTAACATGTATTTTCAATTTTGTTGTGTCAGTGCAGTTTTGTTAATGAAGAGATTTTTGGTATTCTCAAGAAATCAGATAGTGAATCAAATTGACTTATCGGGTTCACATGATGATTTCCCACCACAGACAACTGCAATGAAGAGTGAAAGAGAGAGAGAGAGAGAGAGAGAGAGAGAGAGAGAGAGAGAGAGAGAGAGACTAATAAAGAGTTACCATAAGGAATGTCTATCCATTTCCCACCACAGACAACTGCAATGAAGAGTGAAAGAGAAAGAGAGAGAGAGAGAGAGAGAGAGAGACTAATAAAGAGTTACCGTAAGGAATGTCTATCCATTTCATTTCTTTCCACAACAGTCTCATGAGTCAACTGATATAACAGAGAAGATGGTAGCTAGGGATTGAACAGAATGAGGGTGGTCATTAACATTTCATCACCTGGAAGAAGGACTGCTTTGCATGTCCTACAGGAAAGAGGAGGGCCTACTGCATTTGTCTGCCACTGAGTGGATGATCGCATCATCACTGACTTCTGACTTCTTTTTGATGAATCAATGCTGCATATCATTAAAAAAACACACAGAACCATATGCTCAAAATGAAATAAAAACACCATTTGGACTGTAATGTTGGAGAAATTGGAGACAATGATTGGTATCACTAATGCCAAGAGGTCCTTTTTATAGTTAAGGCGTTTTCATGGATGACATTTGTCCACATTCTTATAGGCCTAATTTTATCAGGGATAAAAATGATGAAAGACCATTTTCTATGAACTTTTTTTCTATATTCCTTTGCCTCAATGAGAAGACATCCAGAGCTCAATGCTTCCTGCTGACAAGTTCATGCTTATTTCTGAAATAGGGAACAGGTTCATGCAAAACTACTACTGTCTTGATGAAAAGATTGCAACTGATGAGCAATTACTTCCAAGCAAAGAAAGGAGTGGGTTTACTTAGTTCATGCCAAACAAGCTTGACAAACATGGACTCATGTTCTGAATACCTGCAGAAGTGACATGTTTTGCCTTTTCACAGATTGGTGAGGAAGTAGGCTGACCAGACAACCAGCTATTGGGACAGTATGTCATTTTCCATCTAATGGAGTCATTTCTAAACCAAGGAGAGAACATGATAACAGACAGCTTCTTCACATCCTTTCCCTTTGCTAAGTAACTTCACAATAAAGTCATTAAAGGAAACAATGAACAAGATTCATCCAGAAATCCCAAACTGCAACAATTGTGACTTATGTTTTGCCATTGTTATAGAAAAATCTGATAAGCCAGAGTGCACCCTGACAGTGCACATATGAAGAAGAATAAGAATGTCATTGCTCTTAGCACACTACCTGAAGTAATGTTGAGTGCACAAGGAGAGAAGAAACCAGAAACTGTTACCTTACACAACATCACAGAGTATACTGTGGACACTGTTGATCAACAGATCCATCGATATTCAACTAGTGTTACTTGCAAGAGAGGCTAATGTGTGTCTTTAACAACATCCTAGACATGGCAGCTCATGCAGCATTTATTGTGGGACCACTAGCAGAGATATCAAAGTCATCATCTGAGAGTACTGTATTTCCAAATAGTCTAAAAATTCCAAAAGTAACACCTATGAATAAGAAGGGCGCAAAATCTCAAATTGCTAATTATAGGCCAGTTTCGGTTTTGTCAGGCTTCAGCAAAATTATGAAAAAATGTTCCTTTTAAGGTTAACAACCTTCCTAAATAAAGGACTCGTACTATGGATTCAGAGCTGGAGAGCCAACCCAGTCAGCAATTTTCACCGTTTTAAATGACATGCTAATAGCAGTGGGTGATAAGCAATATATTTCTTGCTCTTGGTCAAGCCTTTGATGTTGCTGATCATGACATTTTCTTGTATAAGTTATGTAATTACAGAATTAGACACCAGTCTGGAAGATGGATCCAGTTATATCTCAACCATTGTCAACAGATTACAAAAATAAAACACAAGTACAGTGAAATACAAAAAAATATAGTTGTTGCAGTAATGAGCAAAAACATCAAGTGTGGAATCCCACAAGGATTGGTTCTGGGACCTCTACTATTTCTGCTGTACTCTGGCTGATAAAATATATGATGGAACAACAGTACTCTTTGCAGGTGACACTAATATTCTAATTAAATCAAATAACAAAGTGCAACTGGTTGCTTTAAATAAAATAAATCACATCAGGTGATGTCACATTTAAATGTTGTAGTCATCCAAGAAGATTTTAACTGAAGTGATTGGTTTATCCATTCAGCAGCTCTCTGAAATAATTAGTGGTGGTGGTCCTACATAAATTATTTAAACAATTAACAAAAAATAAATCACACAGTGAAGCTTGCAATAGTACATTAATGTGAAAATGTATCACATGCCCCATGACTAATTGTTCATAAGAGCTAAACTCAACATTGCATCTCAACTGCTGAATTTTGGCTAAGTCCCACATCACACGAATATGTTCAGAGTCCCAACAATTTTTAAAGTACTGCATGCCACTCAGGTTAGACCATCGCTTGAAAATTTGTCTTATGACACCCTGAACATTACTGCTCCTTCACTTGCGTAACATGAACCAGCTCTTCACGTCATCTGGTGGCTACCAGCTGGCCTTCGGACAAACCTCCAGCACTGGTCAGTGCCAATAAGACACACAACGGCATGTAGGTCTGCATCCAATGGGCTACAGTCTGCCTGCCATCCAACTCAGTCTTTCTTAAAATGGAATGCTTAGTAAAATGAACCACCATGCTTTGCTTCATACTATTACAACAAGAGTAGTTACATTATATAAAAGTTCTGTTCTTTCTGGTTCGAACAGACAACATACAGTCTTAAGTAAGATCATGATTAGGTTAACTAGTAAAAAAATGTATTTGACAACAAATTAAAACATATACGTACATCATACATGAACAAAAAAAATGATTTTAATTAATAATGCATCCAGTCATCCGCAGTATCAATAATTTCTTGTCATTTCCGAGGCATGCTGGAAAACCAAGTTTTCTGTGTATTCACATGGAGCAGACCCCCAAATGCATTGAATTTGCATTGATATATGTTTCAAACTGAAATTTGCTTGTGCTTGACGCAATGTTAAGAATGGGTTTCCCAAAAAAGAAAAAAAAGGTTAATAATTATTTTTTCCACTTTTGGAGTCACATCACCAACTGACACATGTTCTTCAAAGTCCTTTACATTTTTAACCAATTTACAGTGTGTTACCTACTTTTGTACAAATGACTCTGATTTCCCCATATATTTAGATGCCGTGGAATGACTCATTTTAGGACCTTTGTGGTGACTACAGAGAAAAACAACCACAAAACTTGATGCATAAGCTACATTCATCTCTCTTGTGTATCTCAGTCAAGAATTCAAAGTAAACTAACTCTTCATGAAGGACAAAGGTTCCCTCTATTGGGCTGTGAAAGAACTAATGCAATATCTTTTACCATCTGTGTGTAACGCCAACCATGCTCTTACTTAACAGATTGCATATTACATTCAATAATCTCATATGAGTAATTAATAATGTACATCCACACAGTGCAGTATTAAAGAAATAATTAACAAGTAGAATGCATGGATGATTGTTTTCATGTGGAAGACATGATGATCTGATCCTGGTACGCACTAAATCTATGTTATAACTTGATACTAGATTGAGTATGGCTGTGAAGCATTCATGACAAATAGCTAGAGTGCGGTGCTGTAGCCTGATACGTCTGCTGAGATCATGCACAGTGCTTACTCATTATTAAGCTTCAAATAATTCTCAACTGATTTGCTTGCATTCAAGATCTAACTTCAAAGTTATTAGAGATATCGCAGTATCAGTATTTCAATAGAAGCATCATGACTGCTTGATGATTCTGGCGTGCTCAGATTAGTTCGAGTCTTTAACACTTGAATATTCTTTCACTTTTAAAAGTAGAAGTAGTTTCAGTTCTTAGCACAGGTCAAGAATACTGACCGCCAGTGTTCCCTAATGAACATGAAATTGCCTGCCTTGTACTTGTGCAAACCAGTCCTTTGTATCAACTAGCTAACACCACTGGATTAGGAATTCTCTGGAGCTGCTCAAGCTGGTGGCCAGACCCTTGCCACCATGACCGAACAACAGTTTCGTGCTCTCAAGATTCTGAGATCTTAGCTGGCTGGGCTTTCTTCAACAAGTGTGTTATGTTACAGCCTTCTCCAGCATATGTGTTATGTTACAGTGCCAGCTGTTGGTTTTCATGACGAGTGCTGAATTCAGTATTGATTCAGAAGTTTTGATTTCGTTGGTGGAGAAATGACCAATCCTGTGGGATACAACAACCAAAGAATATAAGGACAGATGACTAACTTTGCAAGTGTGGATGAATGTATGTGGACACCTACAAGGGTGCTAACATCTGTGTTGTCCATCCTACTGCTCTCTTGCTCAGAGCTCGACTACAGTACTTCCAGTGCATCTGCCATTTGCATGGACAAGGCTACTAGTTTTTTTACCGGCTGGCAGAAACGCCTGCCCTACAAAAATTCTTGTCATGGACAAGGGCCCTTAGGTGTTGTTGCGAGGATAAAAAAAAAGTATACATTGTTTTTGATAATACGGGAAAGTGAGGACAGGACCACAACTTACTAGGTCCTTTAATAGCACAAAGTCTTCTCACAATTCAGGGGCCATAGAAACTCTATTCCCTTCTTTAACAGATGGGTAAGTGGTCTTGCTTTTTCCACAAACTTCAGCACAACTTTCTATATAGTTAGCCAAACCTGAAAAGGACTGAAGCACTTTTTCTGTAGAAGGAGTAGGGAATTTCCACATGGCTTGTACAAGACGGGGTCCTGTTTATACACCATCCTGTCTGATATTAGGGCCCAAGTAATGAACTTACTTCAATACACAATGACACTTTTCCAAAGGCTTGCTTGTGCCACTTGCAATCAACTAAAGACACCTAAAATGCACCATGTGATCTATGAGGTCCTTATCAAATTCTATTGTCTAAGTACATCATACACTATTCTGGTTTGAGATCTCATAATACCCCGTCCAACAGGTGTTGAAATGTTGCCAGTACATTTTTCAACCCAAATGGTATTTGGCTGTACTGGTAATGATTGGTTAGAATCGTATATGCTGTCTCATGTTTGTTTTCTGGCACTACCTCCAACTGATTGAAACCTGCTTCACAAACCTATGGTCATAAAATAATGGAATTGCCACATGTTATCCAAAGTTTCGTGACATTTGCAAAGGGTATGCAACTGTGACTGTACACTGACTCAAAACCAACAGTCACAACAGAATATATAGGCCCTACTGCCATATGCGTTCTTCTTTGGTACAATAATTACCAGTGCCACTCACAGGCTGGTACTCTCTTCAATTATTCCCTCACGGAGTTGTTTGTTTGTAAATTCCTCTATTGCTGATTGGAGGTGAAGTGGAACTAAGTACAGTTCCCTGTACACTGGCCATTAGTTACCAGTGAGAATCTTATGCTGTGTTATTGGTGTAGCTGGCAATAGCCTGGAAGGGTTGAATAATCCTTTGTATTCCACTAACAACTTTTCCATTACCTGCCTATCACTTCCTTGCAAAGGTAGCACTTTTCCCCACAGTGAGGCTAAATCAGCATACTGTCCTGGCGTAGAACACTCTATGCTGAAACCTTTATCCAACTCTTTTTCTTCCAAAACTTCCAGGGTGCCAATCAGTGCACCTCACCAGATGGCTATATTACCATTGGCCTAAAATTATCTACACTAAAGGGCACTACTAAACTTCTCTCAGCCTCGTGGATGTATGACAAACTGCACAGTATAAAGCACCACACCTTGTCTGATTCCTCGTTTTCTGTCAAGGGTTCAACTATACACAACATATTAAATGGAAATTCTGCTCCTACATCTCCCCAGACTAGTTTCCCTGCATCTTTTCGTCTTTTTCCCTGCATCTTTTGGTATTTTATCCCACAAGGCATGTCTAAGGGACCATGCACACAGTTCAGATAGCATCCCCGACATCTGGAGTGTGCCTTACAGCATTGCTGTTTTTCCGGCAGTAAAATCTAAACAGAATGACGTCCCACCAGCTCTACTAAAGGCCATTCCAGATCAACTTTGGCACAATGTTTACTCAGAAAATTCAGTCCACGTGTAACATCTTAGCTTTTGCCAACTTAAGAAAGTACTTCCGTGCAAGCCCAGAGGTCTTTCTCTCTCACTCAGGAATTCACCTGTGACAAACGGACCAAATGAATACTACTTCCACCTGTGCCATTTAGTCTACAATGAGGCAAGTTTTTTACATTACATGAAATGTATCATATCAACAAGTACCTACAAGCCCATATCCAGTAAAGATTTACACACCCTTCCTCCTATGTAGCCAGTTAAACAATACTCTGCTACGGATTCAGCACACAGGTATCCAGTGTTCACATTTACTGGGAATGTGTGACGAAGCAAGCTGGGGTATTTTTTACCCCCTCTCTTGTTTTGCCATTGCCTCCTTAACATTCTTTTTTTTTTTTTAACTTTTAACTAATTACCATTAACCTACATGAGTATAATCTGCATTATCATAAAAGATGTTTTAAAGAGTATAGCACCAGGTCTAATTTTGGGCTTAGTTTTATGTATGTAATTGATTTTCTAATTTATTTTTACTATTCCTAGTTAGTATTTTTCATTATAGCATGAAATCAGTAATTGTTTCGTAACTTAAATTCTATTGTTGACTTATAAACAAACATAAATTCTGAACTAATTATAAACATCAGGGAGACGAAAAAATAGCATTCTTTAAGTGTTTATTTGACTCTATTCAAAAACATGTTAGCAAAGCCAGCCCTTAATTAATTCCCAAGTAATTTCCAGTTTCGTCAACAGTATCGCTATATCTGTTAATTTCATGATTTAAACAAATAATACGGCTTAACCCTTGAAGTAGAAGAAACTGTTTAAAAAACGCAATTTTTCGATGTATGTAGTTAATTCAATGAGTTAGGTTTTAATTGTAATTTCTGTAAATTAAACATCAAACAATGTATAGTTTTAGTGCCTGTTATTGTGAGGATATACAGGGTGAAGTGAAATTCGTGCACTCGGGCTTCGCAGTGCGATTCCTCACATACCAGCGATAAAAAACAAAAAAAATCTCTCAAAAAATTTCATCCAGCGAGCACATCCGGCAGAAAAACAACGTTAAAGAAGTTCAATCTGGCAACACTGTAACCACATGCATGGTAACTACCTCTGTCAACACACGTAAGCTGCGCTGTGTAGTTGGTGCAGTGGACTGATTCTTGGGTTAGCATGCAGGGGGTCAGTGGTTTGATCCTGAGTTGAGGTATATGTTTTTTATTTGGTAAATGGAGTCCAGGTAGTGTGGTATCTGGCATCTTAATCGTCAAAAGCAATTGCAGTGGATCCTCTAGAAAACTTTTGCACTTACATACAATAATTGTAGAAATGGAAGAACGGTCAGAAAGAAGCCCTTTCCATGTCGTGGATGTGAATTTACTCATGCCACTTCATCTACTACATGCGAAACCTGTTTTCTTTATACCCTCCTCCAATGGTCCCATAGATTAGTATCAACTATTATTCTTGCCTCGTTCAGGTCCATTACATTTTGTTAGGGCTTTGCTTTACCAGTAGGACTAGCAATGAGCTTTGCAAATAATGACCAAACTCAGTTACTGTTTGTATGTGCTATGACCATGATCCCACTAATTATGCTTCCAACATTGAGTCTGGTAACTGCATGCTGTTAAGTACATATCTCAATGAATTATTATTATTATTATTATTATTATTATTATTATTATTATCATCATCATCATCGTCATTCTATCGATGGGATTGTGGAAAACATCACATCTATTACAGTTAGGGAAACAGTGTAATTCTAAACCGAACATTTCACAATAACCGGTATCAGGATGAATCATGCAGAACAGTAGCTGTCAGAGGGGTAATGCGAGTTGTTTGGAACAGTGCTCAGGACTGGCGGCATGATTATACTGTATGCGCTGTCCACCAGACAGGGACTAATTGCGAGAGGAGTAATGCGTCCATGACAGACTCCAACCTACAAGCGTACATGTATCGTATTTTATAATTGTAAACTCTAAACCAGTGTGGCAGACGTATGGCATACACAAACGATGAATATGTGGATATGCTTTTGGTCCTTGGTGCATCTGATAACTGGGCTGGTGTTGCCACTCATAAATATGCTGCTAGATATCCTCTTTGACACCATCCAGATAAAACTGTGTGTTTCGTCATCTGGAGCTGTGCCTTTGGAAGTCAAGATTCTCTCCTTCCACCATCACGTGACAGAGGTCGTCCATGGACTTGCTGCACTCCAGCTACTAAGGAAGCTATTCTGGAGGTCATACACCAAGAACCTTGGCGAAGTACACGTAGCGTAGCAAGGCATCTGCATGTCTCGCTACACACGGTTGTTAATGTGCTGCACAAGGGTGGGCTGCACCCCTGTCATTATGCAATTCTGTGAATGGTTCCAACAACAACAGGAAGGCAATGATGACTTCGTGAACACCATAATATGGTCAGATGAAGCAGCATTCACTCATGGGGTGTCTTCAATACGCACAATGCCCACCATTGGTGTGAGGTTAACACACCCATTATTCGCAACCATGGATATCAAGTTCACTTTGGCATCAACATCTCTGCCGGAATATTGGGTGACAGGTGTTACGGCCTCTACATGTTGCCTGACTGACTGCACGAAGATATCATGCAATCCTCTCTAACTATCTCCATGATGCGCTGGAAGATGTTCCACTACATGTTCGGCAGAGTATATGGTTTCAACATGTACCTCCACACTCTGGAATTAATGTGTGACAGTATTTGGACAGAACGTTTCCAGGTAAATCACTTGGACATGGGGGTCCAGTTGTATGGCCACTGCGTTCACCTGACCTAAATCCCCTGTATTTCTTCCTTTGGGGACAATTGAAGGAGCATGTGTACTCTACTCCGCTGATGAATGTGGAAGAATTGGTAGTGCGTGTTCATGCTGCTCTTGTTACTGTGGACACAGCTTTGCTGTGAAGGGTCCTGAGCTGTATGATCTGGCAGGTTGTGCAATGTTTGGACATGCAGGGAGGTCACTTTGAACATCTGTTATTCTGAGGACAACGTATTCTGTTGTGAAGGTCATGTGGTCATTAATATGGACATTATTAGTGTCACTGGTTGCTACTGTTTGACATCTGAGTGCTCATAATACATGTAGTATAAATGACTAGTAGATGTTGTGTTATTGTAGTGTGCTGTCATCTTTAGCATCTCGAACTTGATATTGTTTTTGTAGTCATTCTGTCCTATGACATGTCATTTGTTTCAACTGCCTATTTCTTGTTTGTCTAACCACGGATTTGTTATGTTCAGCGTTAAAAAATGTTGTAAATTTAGGAGACATTTGACACAAGAAATGGTGTATATTACAGTATGAAATGTCTGAATGAAATCAGCTGGTAAAAAAATGCGCCTGGACCCAGGATCGAACCCTCGAATTCCCACATGCTAACCCAAATTTCTAGCCACTGCATCAACTGTACAGCACAACTAATACATGCTGACAGAGGCAGTTACCCCACATGTTGTTACAGAGTTGCCAGATTGCCACTCTTTAACGTCCTTTTTCTGGCAGATGTACCCGCCGTACGAAATTTTGTGACAGACATTTTTTTACTGCTGGCACATGAGGAATTGTGTTGGGAAGCCCAAGTGCACGAATTTCGCTTCACCCTGTATAAGGGCCTGATTTTTGATCCTGAGACAGTCAGTCCATGGCCAAGTTTCAGACAAGAAGCCTGTATTTGTTAGAATAACGACAATGCATCAACTTAACCGTGAAATAAGTGTAACAAAAATAGGATGTGTGTTAAAACAATGACAGTGTCTGTTAAATTTATTTGGAAGATTGTGAACTGTGTGGTTAGGTTATTACTGCTCATAGATGTTCAACAGTAAACTATCGTAGCAGTATGTGGATGTTTGGCAGTATGTGCATGTTTGCCTGCAAACTATTAATGATGCTTATTGAAAGTTAAACAATAGAGCACTGGTCATATAACTGTGTATTATTGGGAGGGGGGGGGGGGGGGGGGGGGGAATGAACAGTAAGTAAAGAACTGTGAAATGCAATAGTGTACCTGTCAGCTACATCATTCAAAGTAGTCAGTGTTGAACTTCCCCCCCCCCATTTTTCAGCCAGTATCACAACGCAGTATGTCGACACAGAGAACAACGATTAAATAAAGCAGGCAAGCTTCACATATGGTGCCCTTGCAGGTGAAGACTATGTTATGCAGGCACAATAAACTATGACTCGCGAACTTCGACAGTGAACTTGAGCGGTTTACATTGTTTTAAACAAAGGGAGTGCAACAGCCAATCAGCGCTTGGGTTTCCTGGACAGAGTAGGACAGCAGCCAATCAGCGAGCGGGTTGTATGGAAGCAGCCATTGAGTAACAGAGCAGCCAATCAGCACACAGGTGGACACAGCTGACAGGGGTAAACAAGATGCTTCACCGAGAGAATTACAACTTGCAGCAACTGTGCAGACGATAAAACAATATGAAAATCTCAGCAGAGCAGCAAGAGACGAGTGAATAAGAATAAGGTAATTTCATGACAAAAGCTGTTTCATATTAAATGATATATAATGAGTAGCCTTAATGAACATGACAGTGAGATGGAGGAGAATGGACAACAGGGAAGTGATGTGAAAATTGATAATGAAGCTGTGGAGGTTAGTTTTTTAAGTGAACAGAAAGACTTAATGGGGACTGGTTCTGTAGATGATAGCAGTTATAAATCAGACATGAATGTAACTTTGAAGAATTGTAAATAGCGAAATGGACAAAAACAGTACTGAAGTGGATGAGGTCATTAAGGTTAAGGAGGAGGAATCCAGTAGCAAGATCAAAAGTTTATGGTAGACGGAAAAGTGGAAGCGATGTCAAGGCAAATTATGAATAAATGAATAGTGTGTGTTCGAAAGAAGACATTAGTAGGGTGGGAAGTAGTATGAAAGAAGACATTAGTAATATGAAAAAAGACATTAGTAGGGTGGAAAATAGTATGAAAGAAGACATTAACAGGGTGGAGGAGAAAACTGATAGCATTAGAACTGGCATTGTTAGCTCAAAGGAAGAACTGAAGAAAGAAATTAAAAAGGAGATTCAGGTAGTCAGCTCTAATCTTCCAGAATTCAATAAAAAGGTTGAAGCAGTAGCTAAAGATTGTCACGAAAAGATAAAGAAAGTAGTACATAACATTAATGAGAAATTAACATTAATGAGTAGTAAATGTGCACGAGAGAAAAAGAAGCTTTATGATGACTATAGTAGGAGGATGGAGGCTTCCGAGAAACAGTGTGCTGAAATTAGGGTTAAACTTGAGAACCAAATTGATCAGATTAAAAATGATTTAGAAAATGAGGTAGAAACCAAGTGTGCGGTAGTGGTAGAGGAAAAACCAGTAAAAGTGAATGAAAATGTAGATTCAAAATTGACTGAAATGGAGAAAAAGGTGGAAAAGGTACAAAATCTAAAGCACAGAGAAAGTGAAAGTGGGTCTGATTCTGACAGCAGTTGTTATGATGATAGCAATGACGAATCCAGTAGTGATGGGGATGAGGTATTTGAATTTATTATTGATAATGTTGGTAATGTATTAAGCAAAGAAAGGATAAAGGAGGATAATATTAGGACTAATGAAGAGTTAGAGTTTGAAAGTGATAATGAGGAAGAGAACCATGGTATCAGTCATTTGACAGTGTCTGATAATCATTTTGTTAAGCATGATGATAGTTTTTCCAGGGAAAGGATTAATGATGATTTGTTGTATGAAGAAGATCACATGGTACGTAAAGAGGAAGTGTGGCACCCTATAATAACAGCAAGTGTACAAGGTATAAATGTTAAGTGTTTACTGGACAGTGGTAGTGATCTGAATGGTATTTCACAGGCATTTTTTGAATCTATTAAGAACACAGAGGGTATAATAAAGATACATGTTTCCGGAATAAAAATTATTGGTGCTACTGGTAAGCTATCAAAGAGTGTCAAACAAGAGGTACTATTAACTGTGGAATTGTCAGGACAGCTGTTGGAGTGCAATTTGTTGGTAATTCAAAATCTCAGCAGTGATGTAATATTTGGGACTAATTTCTTGTGCAATTAGTAAGTAGGGGATTCAACATTCTGTGTTGGATTCATTATGTGGCGATAATCTTACCCAGCTGTCTGCATCATTTTTCATGTTTCCTGAGGCAGTTAAACTCTTCTCCTATCCTATCTATAGTTTATAAGTGAATCAGAATTATTCTACCTTCTACTTTCATGTGATTTTGTGTTCAGTGCAATCAGTATATGGAGATAAATATCTACCCATAGAAGTTTGTCTACAGCCTTTTCTAACATTAAGGAATTACAACTTTAAACATAGTTGCCTGGAGTAATGTGTGTGGAAAGAGTAAGCAAGATTTGTATGTACATCACCCTTCAGGCTAGAATCTTAAGCAATTTGATGGAATACAGTGAAATAATTGTTTTTCCTAAGTGATAATTTTGTCTGATCAGTAGTGAGAATTAAGTTTGCCTTAGAATAATGATCCATTACTGCGGAGTGTTTTTCAGTAGAATCAATTTTGCATTGGACAAGCAGAGCAGGTGTTTATTTATCAGTGAATGAAGCAATAAGGAAATAATAAAATAATGAATGATGTTGGGTTCTTAATGGTTAGGGAGCCTGTCTCTGTAGTAGAGATATTTTTTGAGAATGCACTCCACTATCTAACAAGGTAAGAAAGATAAGCAAAATAATGGAGCTGACAGGCATGGTTGAGTAATGAAAAAGATGAACTGTATAGAAACAAATGTGGTGTAACTATATATTGATAATCTATTTTCGAACTAGACAACATTGGGTACTGTGTATATTGTGCAATTCATGACACTGCAGCGGGGAATGAGAGTTTAACAGAAAGAGCAATATTATAGTGAGGTACAAGTCATATAATGCTGCTTTATCGGATCTATAGGTTTATCTGAAAACTTCTATTTGTGTTCTAAGGAATTATGAGCTTAAGGTGGTCATACTGAGATGAAGAACAAAAATGTTGCTGATTAACCGATAACTGTGGTGCTAGACTTATGTGAATATATTGACAGGTCAACTATTTGGTAACATTTTGTGATTTTGAGAGGATGTAATTTTCTGGTTGAATGAGAGTAGTGCTCCGAGTTGAGTAGAGAAGTGGGGCAAGGATTGGGTACAATTTCCGTCCCCTTAATTTTGAGTTGAAAAGTAAATTATGTGATGGTGACACTCTTCTTTTTTCACAATGTAATGGTTAGTAAAGCTATGCTACTGCACTTCTTGAGTTTTTGTTATTTTGAAAATGGGAAAGAGATCCAAATCTTTCCAGTTTAACCAGTTTCAGACAGTTATGACTTAGAGCAATGTTTTGTAGTGTAATGTGCACTTGATTTTAAATTTTTACTATTCCACACCTTTTGTACTATATTCAATCTTAGTGCTAGTTATTGTGATGTTATGAGAACTGAGTAATGTATCTATATATGAAGTAACAAGTATTGTTTTTAATGTGAGTCATTTTTTCTTTATACTTAGTTTGAAGTAAAAGAGAGTGTACTAAAGTAGGGTATATTGTCTAATTTTTTCATGTACTATGGCAGAGGAGGACCACCTCCAAGGGAACTGACAGCCGTGCATTTCCTTACTAACTGCCACTTGGACCTGTTGAACGTGTGGACAATTTGGTGAGAAAATGTTTAAATGCTCATTAAAAGTGTGAAAGTGCTTGTGAAAAATACAAAACATTGAGCAAGTGAAATTTTCTGTCTAAAAAGTGGACTGCAATGCACAGTGTAATTTAACTTTTTGCAACCCATGAGGATTTATTTTTTAAGCAAGATAGAACTTACATAAAATGATATGTAATTTTGAATGTATCCTTGTTTACCCAAAAAGGACATCACTTATGATGAAGATGCATAATTTTTGTTAAAAGTATAACTTGCAGATATTTTGTGACATTGTACAATACACTGTATGTAAATATTTGGTATAGAGATTTTCATATGGCCAGTTCACATAAGTATAAATTTGAAAAAACATATGTACTGTATTTTTGATAAGATTTCGTATGTAACTTTTTTTTTGTGTAGATTTTTAACCCACTGTCTGGAGTCACTTGTGGCCACTGAATTGCCCAGTTAGCTATTTGCAATATCTATCTGGTCAACTCAATGAGGGGGTATTGTGGTGAAGCAAGCTGGGATTTTTTTACTTCCCTTCTTGTTTTGCCATCTGTCTCCATAAAATTCATTTTTTCACTTTTAACTAATTACCATTAACATACGTGAGTATAATCTGCATTTTCATAAAAGAGAAAGGTTGGCCATCAGCTTTAAAGAATGTAACACCAGGTCTAATTTTGTGCTTAGTTTTATGTATGTAATTGATTTTCTAATTTATTTTGTCTATTCCTAGTTAGTATCTTTCATTATAGGGTGAAATCTGTAATTGTTTTGTAACTTAGATTCTATTGTTGACTCACAAACAAATATAACTTCTTTACTGATTATAAAAATTTGGGAGATGAAACAATAGTATTGTTTAAGTGTTTATTTGGCTCTATTCAAAAAGATGTTAGCAAAGCCAGCCCTTAATAAATTCTTCCAGTTTTGTCAGAAGTATCACTATATTTGTTAATTTCATGATTTAAACAAATAATATGGCTTAACCCTTGTAGTAGAAGAAACTATTACAAAGACGCAATTTTTTGATGTATGCAGTTAACTGAATGAGTTAAGTTTTAATAGTAATTTCTGTAAATTAAACATCAAACAATGTATAGCTTCAGTGCCTATTATTGTGAGAATATATAAGGGCCTGATTTTTGGTCCTGAGACAGTCAGTTGATGGCCGAGCTTCAGACAAGAAACCTGTGATGGTTAGAACAACAACAATGCATCAACTTAACCATGAAATAAATGTAACAAAAATAGGTCAGTGTCTGTTAAACTTATTTGAAAGACTGTGAACAGTGTGGTTAGGTTGTTACTGGTTGTAGATGTTCAACAGTAAACTATCTTAGCAATATGTGGATGTTTGTCGGCAAACCATTAATGAGACTTATCAAATGTTACACAATAGTGCACTGGCCATATAACTGTGTATTATTGGGGGGTTGTGAACTGTGAAACGCAACTGCGCACCTGTCATCTACACCATTCAAAGTAGTCAGTGTTGAACTTCACCCCCCATTTCTCAGCCTGTATCACAACACAGTACGTCGACACAGAGGACAATCAATGATGAAATAAAGCAGGTGAACGTCACAAATGCTTCACTGTAGCTGCATTGTTCCCTTTCACTCTTAATGATGGTGTGTAGCAATAACCTGCAACGAACCTCCCTGTGTCTGTGGAAGCCTGGGCAGATGCTCCCATTCTGAGCTGTGGAGCAATGGGTAAACAGTCAAAATATGGTTGATGCGTTGTTATGTCCTTATGAAAAGACATTTAAATTGTTTGTGAGTGCTTTACATCTAACTCTGCCATTTACAAGAGCCTGAAAATTATTTTTGCAGTCAGCCAGAAAGCGGTGGAGAACATGCTGCCCATAATTTCAATTCTGGAAAGCCACATTACTCTATGTGCTCTCTGAAAAGAAAATGTTCCTGCTTGCTATTTACTCAGCGGTATCAGGGACTATAAATAACAGTTTTGAGTTTTAACTGATTGATATAGCCAATAAAAGTTCACAATCACAAAATATAATACTATCCCTAATGACAATAATAATATCACTATCAGAAACAGTACTATTAACAGTTCAAAGGCAACCTCTATGGGAAGTTCCAAGTGAAATGGTCTATCGCATTGACTTCTAAGCACCAGAAGTTAATTGCTGAACACAAACAGTTACTTCTGTGAAATCCAACTGATTCACAACAGTGTACAGTCCTCACAATTTAACTTCCTGCTTTTATGTTAAACACAGTCACGTCTGCCCAGCTGTGATATCAGCCGATGTCCAATGCATGCAGACGTTTGACTGACGTGAACAGATTGATATCTCGGTGTGGAGCGTATCTCTCCATTGGTTCTCTGTTCATATTTATATACTAGTGCAGAGGACCCCACATGCAACATCTGCTATCAACTGCCCTAGACACAAGTAGCGGTAACTAAATGGCTCCTTTCTCGGACACATATTACTTAATATGTCTATCGTTTAACAATTTACAATCTTCTTAATCTTTATATAAATAGAGTTAAGTTTGTTTTAGCTATTGAAAAGTTTTAGCTCAACTGCATTTAAACTTTGCCGGCTAGAATTTTTAGAACATGACCTCTGAACTGCCTCTTTAAGAGTCCTTGTAAACACAGTTATTTACAATAAAGTCTTGTCCTGAGACTTGGTACAGCTGCATTATTGCATAAGTTATAACTGAGTGCTGGAATTAGAACTTCCTATTACAAATACAAATGATATCTACTATGAACAAGGATATTTTCATTTCAAATTTAGTTTTTAGTAAATAACTTGAAAACTAATAGAGGTAGCTTATTTAACGTTTTTGCATAAAACTGAGGTTACATATCTATTTTCTCCTTTCTGAAGCTAATATTTAGCACCTTCAATTTTTTGTAAAAATGTCGATTTGGACCAAAATATTGCTCTGATCAAGTTGAAACTTTTAATTTTTAATTGTGACATACATTTCCATATCCTGGCCATTTTTTAGCTTTGTAGATTTAGTATTTAGCACCACTTATTTTTTTTCTTAAGATCATACATTTTGCATAAAATATTCATTTGATCACTTTGAGACTTAACAATGTTAACATTAATATACTGAAGCATACACTGACGAAGTTTCGCATAGTTATTTTAATTTTTAATTTCACTCTTAGATTATGGTGCAATCCTTTTGCATGTTAAGCACAGGCGTGTTATGACGGCGTGGTACTGATAGTAGTGAACTGGGGTAAGCCCCAGCACACTCGCTTGCCTCTGTACCTCTTACAATGACACAGTGCTTGTTTCGTTTCATAGTCCCCAATTTATTTTTGTGAAAAAATTGAAAAACATTAAATATTGCAAACAAGTGAAGTTACTATAACTGACCTCTTTAAAATGAAACTTATTTTAGCTAAATTTTCCTTAATACTATGCTCATAAAATTAATAGAAAAACATAATATAGTTGATTTTTACAAATCAGGTACACAAAATAACATAGAAACATGAAATAAAATGTTTGATTATTGCAAAATTAATTTTGTGATTTAGAATTTTCAGTCTTTATTTGAAAGAGAAAAAACACAAAAACATTACACTCATACAGAGCCTTTCTGTCCTCACTCGTTTAATCACAACTGTAGGCACTGTGGTGTGTGTCCTTACAAACCACCTACACTAAAACATTTAAGGTAGAGAGTGGGGAAGTCACTATGGTTGATGTCCCTCTTGACACACTATTACAAAAGGGAAGGGGCAGGAGTCACTGTGGTATGTGTCCTCCTTGTTCCCTTCTCATTTTGGGCTAATCTGAAATTTACTTCATTACTTAAGATTTTGCTTTACACAGAAAATCAAGTAACCTTTGTAATCTCTATCTCCATATGTCTCAATTATCGTAAGGATTAGTGTGCTAAAGAAATCATTTGTGAAACAGCAGTTACTTTGTGTTGTTTATACAACATACCAATACTCTACAGTCTGCATTTCTTAACACATTTGTTTATCCATACTGTTGTCTGATTGTGTCAATATTTATTTGTTAACTGACCAACTGCCTCAAGCACGATTACGTATTTCTCAACCCTTTTTGCAAGACGTGAGGGAATTACACACCAATTTTCCACCATTTTACATTATATGTCAGCCTACTGACTTCATTATTCCTGTTTCTCCTTATTTTCATTTATAAATATATTTCACTTTCCTACATATTTTATCACTTCTTTCTCCTCTTTATCTTTCTTTTATCCTCATCAGCCTACTGACCTCATTACTTATACTTTTTTTAGTCATCCTCACACCACTTTCACACATCTCCTTTCATTAATATCAAAACGCTTTGCCTTACCACTATTGGCACCATCCAACATGAAAATTACTAATTTATGCAGAGTTTATTCTTTCAAATTTTAGTAATTTTCAGCTTCAATTACTTCTCTTAATCCAAAGTATCTGTATTTTGACAAACTGCCTATTTGATTCTGTCTCAGGTTCTTTGGCCAACATTTGATGATTTTACTGACGTTTCGCCAGCACAAGTGGCTAGCATTGTCAAAGCTTCACCCTCCATTGCTGGTGTTGAACTGGAGCCAAGTTCGCGGCCGCAGACTATATGTACCCAGCGCACCAACGTCTGAGGGCTTCTCTGAGGTCATTTCCGGTGCAGTTCTCCTCTTGCTACCTGCGACGGTCGTTCGCTGCAGTACGGGAAGCCAGGATCCATTTACCTTAAGGCTTTCCTCTTTCTTGTTGAAGCTGTTCCCGTGTTTGTGTATTTCTACAGCTTCTCTAAACAAGCAGATGTGATAGTGCTTCTCTACAGCCAGAACTTCCGTGTCGGTGAATTTTACTACATGGTCGGTCTCACTCAGCGCGTGCTCTGCCACAGCCGATTTCTCCACCTGCCCCAACCTGCAATGTTGCTTATGTTCTTTGATCCTGGTGTTGATTGATCATCCAGTCATTCCGACATAAATTTTTCCAAATGTGCATGGTAAGCGGTATATTCCCAACATTGCAAGTGGGTCCCTTTTATCCTTTGCTGATCTAAGACATTCTCTGATCTTCCTTGTCAGTTTGAAAATTGTCTTTATGCTGTGTTTGTGCAACATATTGTTGATTCTGACCATTACTCTGGGAATGTATGGCAGAAAGGCTGTACCCGACATTTCTTTTCCTGATTTATTACTTCGTGGAGTGTTTGGCTCTGTTACACTTCTAATATAATTTGTGGAGTACTCACTGCTCCTCAGAACACTTTCCAGATATTGCATTTCGCGTTTTAGGTGCTGTGGCTCACATATTCGCCCTGCTCACGTTACGAGCATATGAATCATGCCTCTTTTCTGGCTCAGGTGGTGGTTTGATAATTTGTGCAGGTATCGGTCCATGTGTGTCAGTTTTCGGTACATGCTATGTCCCAGGTTTTCGGCGTCCCTTGTGACCAGCACATCTAGAAATGGTAGAAATGTCAGTAAAATCATCAGACGAATTTCGGCCGAACAACTCGAGACAGAAGCAAATAAGCAGTTTGTCAACAAGCGGCCACGAAAGCCTTAAAAATTTTGTATCTGTATTTTGTTGTTACTAATCCTTTTTGTGGTTCTTATTTATTATTTGTTTACTTTTGCCATTGTTTTTCTATCACTGATGCTCATAAATTACCCATTGTCATTTTAACATTTAGAATTTATTATTGCAAATTACCTCTCAAATACTCTTTATGAGACATCATTTGGGTATAGTCACTTTTGGGAATCATTCTTACTTACTAGGAACATTTTACAAACTAACAGCATATGTACAACATGAATGCATATATGCTATTTCTTACTACAGAGAGAACAGAAGAAGAGAATGAAACTCGAAAGGGAAATAAAGTTGCATCCAGCTGGGACTGCACAGTATGCCAAACTGTGTATCCACCAAAGAGTGGCAAACTCCATACAGGATATAATTACTGCCAATTTTGCAAGGCTTCAGATGTTTCGTAGACTTAGTTCTCTCTTACTTTTTGGGTATTCCAATCTGTATGTGTTTGCATTAGGCTGACCTATTATCCTGAATGGTCCTTGATAAACATGCATAAACTTTTTTGTTTCTGCTGAAATTTTCTTAGTCTTCCTGCAAGTATCCCTTACTCCTTATTACTCTAAATGGCAGTTCCCATGTTTCTTTATAACTGCCAACATAATTTACAATGAAAGGCTTTGTAATCACTCAAAAACCTGGTAAAGTTAAGACTAAGTAGCCCTGATCAAAGTTAATCTTTCCTCGATATTTAGTTAAAATATCTGTACCAATCAAAATTTCGACAATTCAACCAAACATGAATAAACAATGATTATCTATTACTATGTTACCTATACCAACTGGTAGCAAAGTTTCATGCTATACTGGTCTAGAAACTTTCCCAGTAGCACTTATTGTTCTTAAACCACTTACTTTCATGATAGTTAACTCATTCTTATTAGGAATAGAATCAAAGAATGCTTGGGACAAAGCACTTGCTTCACTGCCACTATCAAGTAGACAAACACTGTTACCCCTGAGATGTTAAGTTTTTGTGATAGGGTGAGCTATTCTAGTTTGAACAGGTTCCTCATGAAAGTCATCTAATAAATCTTTTTCAATCTGTCTTCAAATAAAGCAATTTTGTTCAGTTGCAAGTAAATTTATGCTTAGATTCATGGGGTCATCAACCTCTACATCTCCAACTGCCTTTTCCAACCTGTCAACCAATTTTAAATCAAAGCACTTGATGATGTCCTCTGCTTTCATTTGCTGCACATCAGCTACACTATTCTCTACCTCTGACCAACTGCGTCCCTACACAACATTGCTATTTTAATGCTGTCATCTACTTTTACAGTTTTGGCAAGTCAACACAACTAACAGGTTGCCTGACCTCACTATTATTGCTACCATCTTCATTTAACAACTCCTCCTCAAAACCTTGCAAAACTGACTCTACTTCCTCCCTTGAAACCTTAATGCTCAGACTGCTACTATCGTTAAATATGTTAGCTTTTGCTTCATCTTCATCCTCAGCCAATTTAAACCAGTTAATTTGTTCTTCCCTACTATCTGTAGTGTTTTCTTTTTTACTTCTTGTCCCATTTTTCTAATGTGTCCAAAATGCTGTCATCTAGATAATGAGAGTGGTTTAACACATTACTGTTAGTGTCTACTGCTATTTCTCCATCCCTGTTATCGGTTTGCATGTGCTGACTGACTGTGGGTTGTGTTTCTGTTACTGGCTGTGCTACTGTTTCCACCTGGTGAGTGCCAGTTTCCTCATATATGGGACTTAGTTTCACACACACGCGGCCTACTGTGTTCATTAAATTCAGAATAAGACTGGATAGCATTCTGCTCTCCATCTTGTGTCAATGGTATATTATTTATATTCCTGCCTTTGTCATAATAATTATCGCGACAGTGTGGTGGGTATCTACCTCATCTTCCTCTACCACCTTGACCACAATAATTAGATTGTATTATTCTGCGCCTGTTCCTCAACAGCAACTACTCTTTCTACTCGCTCCAAATACTCAATGAATCTATGCACATTATCTCTAGGTGCAGAAATGATTTTTTTCTGCCAATACCAAGGCAGTTTACCTTCTAGTTCCATGATCATCATTTCCAGTTTCATCTTTTCTGTCAGATGTGACAGCCCTTAAATCCACTTTCTAGAAAACTCTTTCACTGATCTGCAACCTGGAGTAAACTTTTTACCAGTCCAAAATTCTTTCAAAACATCATTATGTTCATTGTGTGACCAGTATTCATTAAGAACTGCAGTTTTAAACTCGGAAAGAGTTTTGCATCTAATCATTTTGTCAGATGACCATCGTAAAGCATCTCCTGACAAATGACATCTTATTAAAGAAATTTTCTCACCCTCTGACCATGCATTTGCTAAAATATCCTCAAAATCACTCCAGAACTCTAATGGATGAATTTGTTTGTCTGGATCCAAATGTAAAAATTGAAGATATCTGATGAAAGCAGCACCAGCTGAAGCAACATTCTGTACAGTAGTATTACAAGAGCTACCATATCTTACTCTATTTCCCATGTTTAGTAATACTAGTATTTAGTTATACTTTTAGTTCTACTGCTTCCACTCAGCCAGAAAATATTTTATCAATTTCTTCACATAATTTCACAGAGTCAGATTTCAATTTCTTAATACGTTTCTGACAAGCATTTACTTTATTAGTTACTTTCTCGAACTGATTAGATCAAAGTTTGGATTCATTGCCTATTGTTTCTGACAACCTCCCTTCCACAAGATCATCTGCATCTTTAAAATCTTTGCGAACTTCACCAATTTTGGTTTGAAAATACTATGTAATTTAGTTATCTGTGGTCCTCCTTTGACTTGCAGATCATGGTGGTTAGAATCAATTTTATAATTTAAGCTATTCAGTTTTGAGTTCATTTCATCGTTTAGTTCTTTATTAAAAGATTCAATCTTACTTAAGTGTTTACTATTGGATTCCATCTTATTGTTCAGTTCTTTCTTATGTGATTTAAGTTTAGAAAACAGTGACTGCATCCAATTTGGTGCCTCTATCATGCACTTGGCATTTCAATCGATTTTAAAGGAGTTTCTTACATTGGCTGAATTTCAGAAATATTGAACTGTTTCATTATCTGATAACTATTAATTCTACTTTTTATTTTCTGACTTCCAATTCTACTTTTGACAAATCACCTTCAGATTTTGGGTTTATTACTTTGATGGAACCATCCTCATTAATTTCAATTTCTAATTCTGAGGGTTCATCATCAGAGACTGGTTCCATCTTAATTTTCACATCATCCTCATAATCAGATTCCATTTTTAACAGCCTATTAGAAGCAATTAACAAATACTTTAAATATTCTTGACTTAACTGCTTGACCTCAATGAGCAATACTGGAACTGTGTACCAGCAAACGTGATGTGAGGTGCTGCAACATAATGCAGGCAGCAGCAGCTGCTGCTATGGTGCTGAGGATGGCAGCAGGTATCACCTATTGCAGTAGCTCCAGGGCGAGCCCCAGCACTGGTGAATACATGCAGTAGCTTCCAGGTAGAATTGCAGGTCCATGCAACTCCATGATGATACCTGTATACCATCATCTTCTAACCTCAGAACCAGTGGCAGCCACATTCAAGTTTACAGTGACTAACATTCACAATTTAGTTTCCACACTTTTGAGCAAATCTTAACACTGTTCTTGCACTGGTTTCAGGATATTTCACTTCGATATCCTGCTAGTGTGTCATGTGTTCTCTGTTTTGTACCGACCACTTAGTTCAGTTTCCTGGCAAATTAAAACCATATGTGCCGCAGAGGGTAACAGAGGGGTCTAGGCACCGGTGAGTGCGTGCAGTAGTTTGCAGGTAACTTGCAGGTCCACACAGCTCTGTGTTGATGCACCGTCGTCTTCTAATTTCAGCAGCATTGGTGTCCGTGATATGTAGTGTCACATAATTTAAGTGTCTTTTCATAATGACATAACGAAGTATTGACCACAATTTGATTATTTACCCACTGCCTCACAGAGTGTCCAATTCATTTATGCCTTCTACATATACAAGGTGCGGCTAGAAAAAAACCGGACTGATGCTGGAAAAAACATTTATTTACAATTATTTACAATTTCATGTTATCTCCTTCAATGTACTCTCCTCCTCGGTCTCTACACCGCTCCATACGAATTTTCCAGTGTTCATAGCAATGCTGCAGATCATTTTCGGTAAGTCCATACATTACTTCCGTCGGTTTTTCTTTTACTGCTTCAACAGTCTCAAATCTAGTTCCTTTCAAAGCTGACTTGACTTTAGAGAAAAGAAAAAAGTCACAGGGGGCCAAATCAGGTGAGTAGGGTGGATGATCTAAGATGGGAATGTTGTGTTTTGCCAAAAACGTCTTCACTGACAACGCACTGTGAACTGGGGCATTGTCTTGGTGAAGGATCCATGACTTTTTTCTCCACAAATCGTTCCGTTTTCTCCGTACTCGCTCACGTAGGGTAGCCAGGACACTAATGTAGTAATGCTGATTCACTGTTTGTCCCTCTGGTACCCAATCAATGTGCACAATCCCTTTGATGTCAAAAAAAAAACAATCATCATTGCCTTGAATTTCGATTTTGACATTCGTGCTTTTTTTTTTGTCGTGGAGAACCAGGAGTTTTCCAATGCATCGATTGGCATTCAGTTTCGGGATCGTAAGTAAAAAACCACGATTCATCGCAAGTAATAACATTTTGTAAGAAGGTGGGATCACTTTCAATGTTATCCAGGATGTCAGAACAAATCATTCTTCGGCGTTCCTTCTGTTCAATTGTGAGACACTTTGGAACCATTTTTGAACACACTTTGTTCATGTTGAAACTTTCATGAAGAATCTGCCTAACACTTTCCTTGTCAACTCCTGTTAACTCAGACACTGCTCTGATTGTTAAACGGCGATCTTGTCGAACAAGTTTACCGATTTTTTCAATGTTTGAATCAATTTTTGCTGACAATGGTCTGCCAGTGCGAGTGTCATCACTGGTGTCTTCGCGGCCATCTTTAAATCGTTTAAACCACTCAAACACTTGTGTTCCCGATAAACAATCATCGCCGTACACTTGTTGTAACATTACAAACTTTTCACTTGCAGATTTTCCTAGTTTGAAGGGATCATGGAGTACTGTTCATGTCATCACATAACTTCTGTAAGCCAGCTGCTCGTCACAAAATAGTTAAAATCGTTAACACCACAAAAGACAGTTCTTGCTCTAGTGAGGAAAAACAAGACCTCTTTAGTTACAGGAATAACACATGACAATATCATACTGAGTGAATGAACACCAGGCAGACTGATAAAATTAATACAACATAACTGTTCAACTTTCAGAATTTCATGTAATAACTTTTCCTGCAAACAAATGATCTAACACAGAGTTATTTCCCTTCACAGCTCCACATCCCAGTCTCTTTAGAAACTATGTGAAGTGTGAAGACATCCACAGATAGCTAAATGTGAAGCTAACAAGGCAGTAAATAGCCATAATATTTAGTTTTAACTAAGTGACAGAATTTGTAAAGGTAAGTCAAGAAAGACATGGATGTTGGAACAATGCCTAATGCACAATCATATGAATAAAATTAAACGTAGGTTATGGAAGAATTGTTATAAAAGTTTCCCACATCCTATATAAGATGCAGTTTACAATGCATTAACAACATTATATTCTTTTATGTAAATAAATAAATGCATCGCATTACAAATAAGTAAAACTAACTCTTAAGCAATAGGAAAGATCCACAGTTACTGGGTGTTTATGACACAAAACAAATGCAGAAATTTGTTATACAATTCAACAACTATGGACAGGAAACTGAGGAAATCTCCCTCGAGTTTCTGTGTTAGCTCCCAACACTGTTTCTTGTACATATAAATGACCTACCATTTAATGCACCTAAAGAAAAATTAGTTATTTTTTTAATATGACAAGTACTATAATCAGTGTCAATAGACATACAGCAACAGAAGAAATGGTAAATAATGTGTTTCAAAGAATTACTGACCTTCTTTTTTTCAAATGGTCACTCTTTAATTAAAAAATATATCATATTCAACTATGCATATCAACAAACAATGACAGCTGCCTTGTAAACGCACAAGAGCAAGTGAACACCCTAACTTTCAACACCTTGCAGATTTATTGGTTTATTTTTCTTTGAATGCTGTTAAACATAACATAGATACTGCAATCTGAAAGATATGACACTTAAATCTACCCCGCTATTGCTCCTCTACACTCTGTGAAACTTGGCATAGGGTTGTGAGCACACCTGCAGTTGCGCACGTTTTAAGCAGGTTCTGTGCATGCACAACTCTCATGACGTAATTGCCTTATGGGCCAAATACATATGGATTTGATAAACAATGTGCACGGTTCACAATGTGCACAGCTAGCCCTTGTCACTCAACTAGACATTTACGTGAGTGCCACCAAGTGGTAGCACACTGTGGCAGACTTTTATCCCCATTTGCTTGGCATAAATCCTGCCAGATGATAGCACACTCCTCAGATATGCTATTTCACTCACTATATACTATAGTAAAATTAGATCAGACATCAGTATATATTAAAGCTGTACTGACAGCAAACCCATTTTGTAGGTTTCTGAATGAGTTATAATATATTAAGCTATGAATTTTATCATACAGTAATTCATTTGAAGCACTGAGAATCATAACAGCCTAAAGCACATCATCATCAATTGTGAGACTGTAGCATTTATTCATGATTCTGAAACGTGTTGACCTTATGGTGAGTCAGGTTTATCTGTGCTGTACGTCCACACTGCATATATGAAAATTCATGAAAAGCTGTATCTCTGGTTTCGCTGATATTCATTTAAATGTGGGATTGATGGCTGTATGCTTTATAGGCCCTTACGGATCTCAGCACCTCATTTGTATTCTACTCATGTGACATATTGGTAGACATTACTACTCGAGTTTAATCGTTTCCACAAATGGCACTTTGTGTTTGGAGTTGATTGTTTACTGTGCAGGTTCAAATGGCTCTGAGCACTATGGGATTTAACATCTGAGGTCATCAGTCCCCTAGAACTTAGAGCTACTTAAACCTAACTAACCTAAGGACATCACACATATCCATGCCCTAGGCAGGATTCGAACCTGCAACCGTAGCAGTCGCGTAGTTCCAGACTGAAGCACCTAGAACCGCTCGGCCACCAGCGGCCAGCTACTGAGCAGGAATCAGCTTTTGTGTGCAGTGTAAACATGAACTATGTTGAATCTGTTTTAACTGCTAACAGAAAAGTAAAGCTGTGAGTTCAACTCTCAGTCCAGCACACAGCTTTAATCTGCCAGGAAGTTTCATATCAGCGCACACTCCGCTGCAAAGTAAAAAATCTCACTACAAGGGTAGCGGAGTACGTGTGGAGTGCACATGGGGGTTTTTTAGGTTAGAGAATCCCCTCCCTAGGCCCGACAAGACGCCTCCTGAGACGCGGCAAGATAGGAGTAGGCAAAATGCAACTGGGAATAACAATATTAATGTGCTAATAGTAAACTGCAGGAGCGTCTATAGAAAGGTCCCAGAACTGCTCTCATTAATAAACGATCACAACGCCCATATAGTACTAGGGACAGTAACGAAATCCTAAACTCAGATTGGAATGTATACCGCAGAGACAGGCTGAACAGTGAAGGGGGAGACGTGTTTATAGCGGTAAGAAGCGCAATAGTATCGAAGGAAATTGACAGAGATCCGAAATGTGAAATGATTTGGGTGAAGGTCGCAGTTAAAGCAGGCTCAGACACGGTAATTGGATGTCTCTATAGGCCCCCTGGCTCAGCAGCTGTTGTGGCTGAGCACCTGAAGGATAATTTGGAAAATATTTCGAGTAGATTTCCCCACCATGTTATAGTTCTGGGTGGAGATTTTAATTTGCCGGATATAGACTGGGAGACTCAGACGTTCATAACGGGTGGCAGGGACAAAGAATACAGTGAAATTTTTTTAAGTGCTTTATCTGAAAACTACCTTGAGCAGTTAAACAGAGAACCGACTCGTGGCGATAACATATTAGACCTTCTGGTGACAAACAGACCCGAACTATTTGAAAAAGTTAACGCAGAACAGGGAATCAGCGATCATAAAGCAGTTACGGCATCGATGATTTCAGCCGTAAATAGTAATATTATAAAGGGTAGGAAGATTTTTCTGTTTAGAAAAAGTGACAAAAAGCAGATTTCAGAGTACCTGTTGGCTCAACACAAAAGTTTTGTCTCAAGTACTGATAGTGTTGAGGATCAGTGGACAAAGTTCAAAACCATCGTACAATATGCGTTAGATGAGTATGTGCCAAGCAAGATCGTAAACGATGGAAAAGAGCCACCGTGGTTCAACAACCGAGTTAGAAAACTGCTGCGGAAGCAAAGGGAACTTCACAGCAAACATAAACATAGCCAAAGCCTTGCAGACAAACAAAAATTACGCGAAGCGAAATGTAGTGTGAAGAGAGCTATGCGAGAGGCGTTCAATGAATTCGAAAGTAAAGTTCTATGTACTGACTTGGCAGAAAATCCTAAGAAATTTTGGTCTTATGTCAAAGCGGTAGGTGGATCAAAACAAAATGTCCAGACACTCTGTGACCAAAATGGTACTGAAACAGAGGATGACAGACTAAAGGCCGAAATACTAAATGTCTTTTTCCAAAGTTGTTTCACAGAGGAAGATTGCACTGTAGTTCCCTCTCTAGATTGTCGCACAGATGACAAAATGGTAGATATCGAAATAGACGACAGAGGGATAGAGAAACAATTAAAATCGCTCAAAAGAGGAAAGGCCTCTGGACCTGATGGGATACCAGTTCAATTTTACACAGAGTACGCGAAGGAACTTGCCCCCCTTCTTGCAGCGGTGTACCGTAGGTCTCTAGAAGAGCGTAGCGTCCCAAAGGATTGGAAAAGGGCACAGGTCATCCCCGTTTTCAAGAAGGGACGTCGAACAGATGTACAGAACTATAGACCTATATCTCTAACGTCGATCAGTTGTAGAATTTTGGAACACGTATTGTGTTCGAGTATAATGACTTTTCTGGAGACTAGAAATCTACTCTGTAGGAATCAGCATGGGTTTCGAAAAAGACGGTCATGTGAAACCCAGCTCGCGCTATTCGTCCACGAGACTCAGAGGGCCATAGACACGGGTTCACAGGTAGATGCCGTGTTTCTTGACTTCCGCAAGGCGTTCGATACAGTTCCCCACAGCCGTTTATTGAACAAAGTAAGAGCATATGGACTATCAGACCAATTGTGTGATTGGATTGAGGAGTTCCTAGATAACAGGACGCAGCATGTTATTCTCAATGGAGAGAAGTCTTCCGAAGTAAGAGTAATTTCAGGTGTGCCGCAGGGGAGTGTCATAGGACCGTTGCTATTCACAATATACATAAATGACCTGGTGGATGACATCGGAAGTTCACTGAGGCTTTTTGCAGATGATGCTGTGGTGTATCGAGAGGTTGTAACAATGGAAAATTGTACTGAAATGCAGGAGGATCTGCAGCGAATTGAGGCATGGTGCAGGGAATGGCAACTGAATCTCAATGTAGACAAGTGTAATGTGCTGCGAATACACAGAAAGATAGATCCTTTATCATTTAGCTACAAAATAGCAGGTCAGCAACTGGAAGCAGTTAATACCATAAATTATCTGGGAGTACGCATTAGGAGTGATTTAAAATGGAACGATCATATAAAGTTGATCGTCGGTAAAGCAGATGCCAGACTGAGATTCATTGGAAGAATCCTAAGGAAATGCAATCCAAAAACAAAGGAAGTAGGTTACAGTACACTTGTTCGCCCACTGCTTGAATACTGCTCAGCAGTGTGGGATCCGTACCAGATAGGGTTGATAGAAGATATAGAGAAGATCCAACGGAGAGCAGCGCGCTTCGTTACAGGATCTTTTAGTAATCGCGAAAGCATTACGGAGATGATAGATAAACTCCAGTGGAAGACTCTGCAGGAGAGATGCTCAGTAGCTCGGTACGGGCTTTTGTCAAAGTTTCGAGAACATACCTTCACCGAAGGGTCAAGCAGTATATTGCTCCCTCCTACGTATATCTCGCGAAGAGACCATGAGGATAAAATCAGAGAGATTAGAGCCCACACAGAGGCATACCGACAATCCTTCTTTCCACGAACAATACGAGACTGGAATAGAAGGGAGAACCGATAGAGGTACTGAAGGTACCCTCCGCCACACACCGTCAGGTGGCTTGCGGAGTATGGATGTAGATGTAGATGTAGAAAAGTAAATTACTAGGAAAAGTTAGTTGCAAAGGAACTAGGGCTTCTGAGAACAGATGCTTTGATTGAGAGAGTGATGAAATCAATTAAGCATGTCTACAAGCGAACATTTAACAAGGAAATGTAGAGTTAGCACCAGTTGCTGTGCGGGTGCACCGCAAGAATATTTGACTCTAAAGATTTGTGAACACCCAGAATGTACACTCACGAGCTGCCACTGTCAACAAATCATAAATTTAAACCATGAATAAGACTAAACAATTAAGGTCAAAGTTACAAAATTTTGGGAATACATAGTAATGAGAATTTAAATTGGAAGAACTGCATCTTATGTGAAAGATGCTGAAACAATTCAGTGCTCAGATAGCATAATGATTAAGCACGAAATCCAGGATCAAGTCTCTATCTGGCACAAATTTTCAACTGTCACTATACATGCAAAAAATGTATTAATACTATAATACTGTAGTCTCTCATTAAATGGTGTTTCATATTAGAGGAACAATAATATAGATTATTGCCACATTCTGCACCTTAATCAATAAGTAAATTTACATTTTGAAATTAATAATGTTACAATTTATATACATGCAAGACTCTTACCCACACAAAATAACTGCAAAACACTCAAAAAGTGCTGGATATAAATCATCCATTGATATTGTAGCCCCTGATGTGGTTGCATTATTGTTCATTTCCTCAGATAATCCCATCATATAGGACCTGTAAGCACACACAGAATCATAAAATCATTGCTGCTTAGCTCCACAACACATACTACAAATATTTCAATATAGATACAAAAAGGTCTCTGGAATATTGACTGAACCAAAATAATAATGAAGCATCTATCACATATCACATCTCCATCTCAGTGTTGAGGTGGATTCAAACTGAATATTTTGTGCTACTTGTATGAGACACATTCTTAGATCAGGACTGAAGTACAAAGGTAGAGATGATGGGAGTCAGCTGCAGCATTTGGCCAAGTGGTAATGCTGCAGAAGTACATAAGGTTTTGAAATAAGTACTGTAGTGACTGTGCTGCATGATAACAAAATACAGCATTAAGGTCGAACTTATAAATAGAAAATTTGCTGTGGAATGATTTGAACTTTTCACCAGCTCTCAGTTGAACAAGAGTTTCTGAATGCCTTGCACGGTAAAGTGCATGCACACAGTAGGTAGAAGATTTTGAAAATTTTGGGCAATCAAGTATAAGCAAAATACCAAAATGTGAAACACATTAACAAACTCCTCTGTGAAATAAATTTTCCATCAGCCTACAACCACATAAATGTCGTCATGAGTAGCTACAGAATTTGTCAGGAAACTGTAATGATTTATTTAAATATATGGCTAATTCTTAAAAATTATGACAAAGGGAAATTTGTTTCAAGTCTTGTGGTACAGCTTGCAATGGCTCCACTTTTCTCTCTAAAAGCATTGCAAATTATGAAAGTTTGATTTATTGCTCCAATATAACAACGAATCAGAAGGTATCATAGCTGCAGTGGTCACAACTGGTGGGAGCACAGAGAGTTAAACATTGCAGAGTTGAACAACAAGTATGCCCCTTGCCTTTTTCAAGGGATTTATTTTCTTGAATTAGTACCTGTATGAGGGGGGAGGCAGGGTGGAAGAAAAGGGGGGGAGGGCAGGGGAGAGTACGATGAGAGATGGAAAAAGGGGTGAAGAAAAAGAGGCAGCAGCTCAATAACTACCAATATTGAATCATGGAAAGGTGGCTTTTTAAATTCTTTGGACTAAAGACAAATGGGTAACAATCTATGGAATTTCAAATTTGAATCTGGGTAAAAATTAAGTGCTATCACACTGATACTACACTAGTTTGGACATCTGCCCATTCACACGCCATACTTTTACTCCAAAAACAAATACCATATTACTCTGGCATGTTATTTTATGAACCTCATGTATGGCCATACCATACTATAACTTCCAAACATTCCACAATAGAACTTCCACATACAATACGTTGCCAAAAATGCCATTCACCTTACAATTGCTATGCAATCTGTAAACACAGAACACAAAACTAATATCCACTCACATTATACATTTTTAATAACTGGGCACGTATCTGTGCATTATTCTTTAGGTTCAGTTTCATTTTTTTCTGAGGAAGCATTAATTATCTTGCACTTACATGAGGCACCAACTGCCAAGCTGAAATACATCCATCACAAATTAACCTCCACACAATGAACAAGTCAATGCCCTTGGAATAAATGCACTTTAGAACACAATTTTTTTCTGTGGCACAGAATGTGGAGCATACCAGTTGCTTTTACTCCCTACACATTTCACTAATGTCTGGAACTGGATGAAGACTGGTCTTTGATTCAGTCAGCATGGCAGTTCGAATATCAAGCACTCTACCGCTCCTACTACCCGTGCCCTCTATATGGAATTCGATGTATGTGAAGAGGCATCTCAGGAATTTAATCAATACAGCAATACGAGGACTGAAGTCAAGTGGGAATAAGATGCCGGTGCTTTAAAGAAAGACCAGGATGTGCGAGAATTCTGTGCAAAGAACTCAGTAACATATATATCAAAAGAGTTCCACTAAAAGCAAATTGTTCTCAGCTACACGCCTAAGCAATACATATAGAAAAATCATCAATTTTCAAAGCAATAACACCTCACTTTAATTAACTGCAAAGTAAATTCAAATACTGACTGAAACGCAGGGTTTCCAGCAAAACAATGGTTACTGACACTAAAGCAGACTCTAAACAATGAAAAAATTGTGATGGGAAATGAACATACAGTTCTACAAATATTCAATCTGAAATGAGTGACACATTTCTCATTTAAGAGCTGCTGCACAAAGCCTTTGTAACTGTAAAATAATGGTGGTCTGTGCAAAGTTAAAATATAAACAAGTGAATCTTCCAGTGGTTACACTGCATTTTAGTCACTGAAATTTAAATCAGTAACCACTCCTCATTGAAAAGTGCCAGTTTCTGAGGTGTCAGGTGTAGTTACCAGCAGCATCCTTTGCAGCAGCAGCAGTGTCCCTTGCTGGGGCAGCAACAGTACAAAGTTTCTGCACTGCACTTGGTTTAATTTTGTTTACAAACTTCTGTTTGGAAATAGGCAGCAACTACTTTTTAACTGTGTTTGGCATTTCTAGTGTCTTTACTACTTTGGTGTTTTTAAAAACTGGGTTCACATGTTACTTTCACAAGTAGATTCCACTAAAGATTGTGCCCATTACTGTATCTTGATGGACAAATTCACTATTATCCACAAACAGCTGGAAACTGTGCTGATAGCAGTCAAATGACACACCTATAGCCACTGTCAATTGCACCACTAGTGGAGTGGCACGACTAGCTCATGTCGCAACAAATTATTAGTGGAACTTGTCAATTACTGCTCCTTTTGATGTGGCCTGTAGCGAACCTTGAGACAACTGGCTTCTTATGGATAAGTTTGAGGCATTGCTGCCCACTGATAATGAGAAGAGAACTCCTGGGCCTCATCTCTCCTGCTTCAGCAACATTCTCTTCTTTTTCAAAGTTTGGCAGCTAGAGAGGGTAAAGAAGGGGGTGTTATCTGTATGTAACTCAAATTTTAGGCATGTTATAGAAACAGCATCATGGGAGGAGAACGTAAAGAAAGTGCATTAAGTCTGTATCCTGGGAAGAATTGTCCACGAGATGGATGAGACCAGTCTGGAACACTTGATAGTCTGAAATGCAATTAACTGTAGACTTTGACAAGCATGGGTGTAGATTTCTCAACCCATGCTAGAAGTTGGAGACTTGTAAAAAGTTACCCTAGATAGTCCAAGTGTAAAATTTTCATCAGAAACGGGCACTTGGGTGCAGAGTATGAGAACAAATGTTTATTCTTAACCAATGCTCTGATTTCCCAACATAAAAAACCACTGTCATGTAAGCTAATTATCAAAACTGATTGGATAAAAATGAGAAAGTGAGAATGTTAAAATAGAACAGATAGTGGGCATTAAAGTACCAAAACTTCTGTATCTCTTACCCAGGAATGTAGAATACTCATAAGACACTAGATTCTTATTTGAAAGAGCTCTGGCTCAAATATGTACCTGGCTAACTAGATTTAGGTTTTCCTTAATTTCCTAAATCATTTAAGGCAAATGCCACGATGGTTCCTCTGAAAGGGCACAGCTGATCCCCTTCATTATCTTTCCCCAATCTGACTATGTGCTCCACCTATAACGACCTTGTAGTTGATGGTACATGAAATCTTAGTCTTTCTTCCTTTTCTCCATGTCTCTCGTAGGATGATGATGATGATGATGATGATGATCTCATAGAAAGCAGTCACTCCCATATCAGATTAGGAACCGAGAGTTGGTTGAAATTCAAAACAACAAGTAGGGAAATTTCCAGTAACTCATGGATTGTATATCAGAGAGATAGACCAAACTCCTATGAGATGGAGTGTTTACAGCAAAATTAGAAATATTTGGACCAGAGCATGGTCCAAAATGAATCTAACTGTGAACACATATTGACAACAGTATCTGGGATAGTGGATTTGGAGTGATATTTGGATGTTTCTTTCAGACCCACTGCTCATAGTTGCTTAAACATAAATTAAGTTCAAAAGCATGGAAAAATGACAAGTATATGGTGATAGTAGAGGGTGGCCAATTTTCTTGATATTAAATGGGAAAATTATGCATACATTACTATGGGAAAGGCAAATAATAAGGAAATACTTATATACTGTATTTTTTTAATGATTTGTGTTTTGTATTTATGTGTTACTTTCTGCTTTATGTAGTGTATTGATGCTGATTAAATAAATTTTTGAGCATGATGCCTTTGGAGTGATTTCTTAATATTCACCATGTTTACGGTAGCATATTGGAGCAACAAAATATTTTTTTCATAAAAATTGAAGACATGGTGTCTTGAAATATTCAAGGCAGAAGGTTAAGGTCATTGACTTTGAATGTGAAATTTATAGGAAACCCACCATGTTGCATATCAATGTTCGTGATACAAATTTTATTGCTGCATCTGGATTAGAACTAGAATTACAGTCATTTATACTGATACAGGTACACATAAAGTTAACACAATTTCCACATTTTGCAGACTTGTAACTCTCTTCACAATTGTCATACATCCCCCGAAAATTAATAGTTTTCAACTTCTTATCTGGATAATTGAATGTACTAAACTTGAAAGAAATCTGAGGTGGTCTGGTTGAAAATGTTACTTTTCTGCACTGAACTGACATGAAATTACCCCCCACCTCCCCCTCCACCCCCTCTCACTGGCAGATCCAGGTGGTGGGATGAGATCGGGTGGGACAAAGAGTCTTTGGTTCCTTCCACCCCCCCCCCCCACCCCCGCCCCTAGCAGTACAGAGATCAATGCTGAGAAAACCCAAGTCCTTATTACTCAACCTAAAAATAATGTACTTTTTCAGTTTTTCCACCAATCCTAAATGTCCTAAATCTGGTTATTGGTAACAAAAAGCAACATAAACAATTTAATTAAGTGGTAATATACAACAGTTTTAGACTACTGCAAAAATTTTTCGCCCTCCATACCACTCCAGAGTCCATCTTGGACATCCACCACTGAGGACCATAGAGCACCTTCTTTTAAGGTCCACTTATACAGTTCTTTGAGTAAACAGATGGTTCTTTCAAAAAATCAGCACAGGTTTGGGAAAAATTCTCCAAGTGAAACACAGCTTGCTTTATTCACATACAATATTATGCAAAATGTAAATGAAGGTGAAATGGTAGAATCTGTAAACTAAATTTCTAGAAGCTGTTAAATATTGTACCCATTGGTGAAGAGTTCTCGGGCTTCCCGCCGGGTGGTGCTGTCTTCAAACTGCGACGTTTCGACGAGTGACATACTCATCATCTTCTGGCGAAGTGCCAGACTTTGCGGATGCCGGTCCCTTTATACCTGTGGCGTGCCCCCCACCATCTGGCCACGGGAGGCTGGATCCAGAGGAGCCGGCGGGCGGGGTGGAGGGGGAAGCGGGTGCGCCGTTCGTGTCTCCGTCAGAGCATTCCGGTCGCGTCTCGTGAGCTGGACGGTTCTTGGTGCGCTCCTGGCGTATTGCGGCTAATGCTAGATTCCAGGCCGCGCTCAGTTGATAACCTTCGTCCCTGTTCACAAGATTCTCGTGGACCCGTATTTCTATCGATTCTTTAATGACGCTGTCCCAATAGCTCCCGGCTCGGCACAGCACCCTGGTGTTCTCGAAATCAAAGTTGTGGTTTTCTTTGATGCTATGTTCAGCTATAGCAGATTTCTCTATCTGTCCAAGTCGGACATGGCTGGTGTGTTTCTGTGTTTTCGAGATGCAGCGCTGCGTTTGTCCAATGTATTGTACACCACATTTGCAGGCAATGCTGTATATACCAGGTGTGTTGAGTTTGAGAGGGTCTTTAGCTGAGCCCAGCAGCTCTTTCGTCTTTGGCGGTGGTTGGAAGACGGTATTTATGTTTGGTTTTCTCAGTAGCCTCCCGATTTTGGCTGATATGGGCCCCAAATATGGAAGAAAGGCAAGTCTCTTGTTAACTTCCTCTTCCTCTTCTTCCTCTTCCTGAATTTTGTCAGTCTGTCTCCTCTTGAAGGCCCTACCAATCTGTGTTTCACTGTACCCGTTTTTCCGAAATACCTCTCTTAGGTGGTGTAATTTGTCTGAGAGGCTTTCTTTGTCACAAATGACGCACACCCTATGTACCGAGGTGGTCAGTACTGACTGGTGTTGCGACAGATGGTGGCAGCTGGTTGCACGGAGGTACAGGTCTGTGTGCATCTTCTTTCTATATACTGAATGGCCCAGCGTGCCATCTGCTTTCTTCCTGATCAGTATGTCCAGGAATGGAATACAGCCATTCTCTTCTTCTTCCATCGTGAAGGTGATATTCTCATGTATGCCATTTAGGTGGTCCATAAACTCCTCCAGTGTCTGCCTGTCATGCTGCCAAATCACGAAAGTGTCGTCCACATAGCGGAAGAAGTGCCTGGGTTTACGGTGAGCAGTTTGTAGTGCCACCTCCTCAAAGTGTTCCATATAAAAATTCACGATCCCTGGAGCAAGGGGAGATCCCATGGCCACTCCATCCACTTGTTCATAATGCTCTCCATTGCACTTGAAGTAGGTGGTCATAAGTGCATATTCAAAGAGATTCACTGTTTCAGGTTCGAAGTGCTGATTAAGGAGTGCCAAGGCGTCTTGTAGAGGTACTTTCGTGAACAAGGAGGTGACATCGAAGCTCACGAGAAGGTCATCTCTCTGTATTTGGATGTCCTTCAGTATTCTTACGAAATCTGCGGAGTTTTTCACGTGATGACTGCAGTGACCCACCAGTGGTTTTAATAGTGTCACCAGGTATTTGGCCAGTCCATAACTGTGCGAGTTGATAGTGTCCAGAATCGGCCGTACAGGCACCCCATCTTTGTGAATCTTGGGCAATCCATACAGGCACGGTGTCGTTGGCGCTCTGGGATACAGCTGTTTCTGCACTGCCTCTGCCAGATCTGAGTCCTTCAGTAGCACCACAGTTTTCCTGGTCATCGTCGATGTAGGGTCCTTGTTGAGTTTCCTGTAGGCTGTGTCTTGCAGCAGAGAGCAGATTTTCTGTCGGTAGTTGACTGTGCGAATCAGCACCGTCGCATTTCCCTTGTCTGCTGGGAGGACCACGATGTCAGCATCATCCCTCAGTGCACGGATAGCCTCTCGCTACGGCGCAGTAATGTTGGCTTTCGGGAGTCGTGACATGTCGATGATCCTGCAGGTCTCCCTTTGACTCTGCTCAGCTACCTCCTTCAGTAGGCCCCGGATTGCTTCCTCTACGCTGCTGATGATGTCCCGTTTCAGTCCTTGGTACAGGTGCAAAGTTCAACCCTTTCGTGAGGACAGAAGTTGTGGCTGCATCTAGCAACTTATCTGTCAAATTTACAATAGCTCTGGTGCTATTTGTCACCTTCTGAGAAGACGACGAGTATGTCACTTGTCGAAACATGGCAGTTTGAAGACACCGCCACCGGGCTGGAAGCCCGAGAACTCTTCGCCAGCTGTATACGCCGGGAAAGCATACATTCACATTGTACCCATTGTTGACTAAAGGAATCCAGTGTGTGAGAATAAGCAGTTATTTATGTGAAAAAGTGCATTTTTAAGGAGAGAATTCAGTTATAAAAAATGATGGCGATCTAGTGTTGAGATTTTTTGCCTATGTAAAGTAATTATTTCAAGACCACAGGTGTCAAGTTTCTTTTATTCCCTGGCACAGACTGGGCAGTTCTTGCACCAAAATGGATGGTTAGCAGAAAAACTGACAATAGATTATGGTGATATGTAAGTTGTTCATGTGAATCCATGTGGCATTGTCAACATAATGGTTAATTTTCATAAAATAAGGCAATGAGTAAAAACTGTTTAAGACAAAAATTATCCCAATTCTTGTTTATCTTGTGCTCTAAGTTTTTTCTATTGTCACCATTATTGTAATCAGGTGCAAGGTCTCTCAGGCCACAATATTCTGTGTACTAAATTGTGCCCTTAGAGGAACAGTATGTGACCTCTTAGCTTTGCATGGCAGAACTAACAGATAAAATCCTCAAAGTTGTTAAGATCAAAAAGATTTAATCCACCAATTATACCATTCAGCTGCTGATTTCTGTTAAACGATAACAGTTACTGTGTACTGTGTGAATGGACGTTCCTTTATAATGTACATTCTGTTGTACAGTGCTAACAGGCATTTGCATATCCAGATAACTTGTAAAAGGGGTGGCTAGCTGGCTGCACATTTCATATGGTTTTGAATTAATGGATATTCCCAATACCCTATCCCATCATTGTGTGGAACAGAATGAATAACTCAATTTCTTGTATCCTATATAGGGACCTTTTTTTTTTTTTTTGGGCGCAAAACTGCTAAGGTCATTAGCACCCGGTCCAGGACTTAAGAAACAGTAAAAAACCGAAAATGGAAACCAGCAGCAATGGGAACGAAAGTCATAAAATTGGAGAAACTAAAAACAGAAGGAAGGCTTAAAAATCCTCTACAGAAGGGGTTTATATAGGGACATGATTTGTAATTGCAGACACAAAATATGACCCACATCATAACATTTATCACTAATACTGCCCTGAAAAATTTACATATAGTTCCAGAAGCTTGGAGTATTGGTTTGTACTTTAAATGTTGCTACTGAAAATACAAATTTCACCTTCCAAAAATATGAACTGGCCAGCCTTTTTGTTTCTTTGTAATTTTAATATTTTAAGATTTATCATAGATGACATACACAAAGTGATTTTGCTACATGAGGACAACCAGCAGGAAATTATCCCTGAGAGTATAAGGAGCAAAATAGGTCCTATATACATATGGCCAGAAAGGCATTCCAAGAAGGGCACGCCCACTTGAAGGTGGATATAAAAGATCTTTTACAGACATAGAAGATCTTTGACAGTGTAAGTTTCAATGAATGAAAGCATACATGAGAACATGCCAGATAAGTGAGAATGTTCTGTCTGTACAAGTGTTTTAGCCCTACACTCTACAGGTGGTCAACTATAATCCTCACCCACACATTAAGGCTGAGCCGATGCCGATGGTTCGCTGCCACCATTCTGTGGGGATTGTGCAAAGCCTACATGTGAGTGTTGTGAAGGTTGATAATACCATCCCTAGAAAAGGTAGCCTCATCTATTAATAGGATGGATGACAGAACTCCCTGCAGCACAGTGGCCTGTATGACAAAAGAGTGACAAAACCATCACCAAGGAGGCAAGTCAGTAGATAATAAAGCCTGCTTGTGTTTTAAGTGATATGCATAGTGGCAGTTGTTATGGAGAATATTCCACACAGTCATCTGGCTTATCCCTTGCTAGTTGGCAACCTGCCTGGTGTTGACACTAAGATCATGTTCTACAGTGCTCAACATCTTATATCTCCACCTTCAAGTGGGTGTACCTTCCTTGGAATATATTTCCAGCCTTATGTCCCTACAACTGTTTTTGCTCCTTATTTTCTCTACAATCGTTTCCTGCAGTTTGTCACCATTTAGCAAAATCATCATGTATACAACATGTAACTAACCATCCTAGCATTACATAGATTAAGAAAAAGCAAACTAAATGAAAAATGTTTTCTTAGAGCTAATAAGGTTCAAAAGTAAAGTAATAATAACATGACAATACACTTCCTTCTTAACATCATTTGCATAATTGTCTAGGGCTTATTAAATTATGTTGCAGATATTTTTAAACCAGTCACTCAAGAACACATTAGGGATGCAAGGCTGGGACCTCGCAAGGGGGGAGGGTGGGGTAGGGGGTTGTTATGACCTCCTAAATAACTTTTTACTTAAAGTTATTATATATTTTAAATACATCGAATTCAAAATTTTTTGCTAACTTTCAGACAATAAAATAGCACAAACCTAAGTATCTCAAAAATGGCACGTAATTCTAGAAAATTACAAGCTATGTTTATCACAGGATACTTTTCAGTTGCTTGTCTGGGGGTTTGCCTACGTCAATGGGCTTGCAACTTGACTGGCAGCATAAAACATTCCAGCCACACAAAGGTAACCATTCACAACCCAACCATACTTCGTGCCAACAACAAATCTGACACATTTCATGAGTCCATGGGTAGTGCCATAAACCACAGGAAATCAAGTAAGCCAAGACAGAAGAGGAAAGACTTTCTACTTAGAAATAATAACGAAAACTGCCTTTCACAAAAGTAGATTGGAACAACTAAAATAAACAGTATTCCCCGGATTTAAATACTTGCATAGCCGTGATGTGGAGACCTGTGTTCACAACCTTAGTGCTTGTTGAAATACCTATAATTGTGTCTGCACAAATGGCTCTGAGCACTATGGGACTTAACTTCTCAGGTCATCAGTCCCCTATAACTTAGAACTACTTAAACCTAACTAACCTAAGGACATCACAAACATCCATGCCTGAGGCAGGATTCGAACCTGCGACCGTAGCGGTCGTGCGGTTCCTGACTGTAGTGCCTAGAACCGCTCGGCCACTGCGGCCGGCGTGTCGCCACAGTTCAGTTTCATATCGTGTACATTATGACATCAAATATGTGAGAACGCGTTGCTGTTATCGTTCTTAAATCAACTTCATGACACACACACCTCTCAAATTTTCAGAGGAATTCTTTTAAAATAGTTTGTTTCTCTGAACCATGCTAAAGCGACATGATGATGTAAACAAATCATCATCATTATTATGATGACATATCAACAATGAACTAGAATTTAACTCTGGCAGCTGTGACAGTGGATGGAAATGGGTGTGACCTCGACAGGATGTTGGTGAGTATGTTTGTAACAGCTCTGTGATGCCGCAGTTAGCATGATGTGACAGTTTTAGTTGGGCCACTGTGTGTGACCAAGAGTAACACAGGACTGTTTCACAGTGCATAGATGTGACACTGTTTATGGCTATGGTAAAGAGGGTAACATTTAAAACATTGACCTGAGAAACAGCATTCTCCTGCTCAAAATGATCTGACTGCACATCACCAACTTGGAACTAAAAATGCACTTAGACAGGAAGGACCATATGAAGATGGGGAGTTGGCCACAGAAGCCCCGTTGGTGGATCTGCACAAGAATACTGTGTCTCCAAATAATGTTACTGTGTCCCCAAGTAGTATAATTCTAGCTTATTACATCAGCATAAACAGCTATTGGTTAAGAATTTTCAACAGTCAGCAGATATTTTAACTCTACCCAATTTTAACTCAGTCAATGTGAAATGTCAGCTATCTTTATTGCATCAAAATATTTGAGGACTGAGAAATAAAATTAATGAATTAACTATCTGCATAGATGAATTAGAGTCTTCAAACCCAGCTGACATAATCTGCCTCTCTGAACATCATGTGACCACTGGTATAGAACTTTTGAGATCAGAAATGGAGAAAGGAGGAGTTGCCACATTCATCAGGAACTGTCATAAATTTAAGAACATAGACATTCATAAATTTTGCCTAGAACAGCATATGGAAGCATGTGCAACAGAAGTAGAATTTCACAAAAATCCTTCATATTATTAAGTGTATATCGAGCACCTGCAGGTAACTTTAATTTGTTTGTAAACCACCTTGAAGCTGTACTGGCCCATTTAACAACCAAAAATAAAGAAATAATGGTTGCTGGTGATTTCAATGTAGATTTCCTTAAAGACTCTCCCAATAAGAACTTATTTTATTTAGTAACACTATCATTCAACTCAATTCCCACTGTAAAGTTCCCCCACTAGAGTAGCCAATTGCTCACAAACAACCATTGATAATATCTTTATAGAAAAGTCCAATGAACAAAATTATATTACAAAACCAAGCCACTGCCGGTCCCAAGCCCGGGGCCTCATCTCGCAAGTGATGAGGAAGGAGGAGGGGGAGGAGTAACACCTCGTAAAAAAAAAAAAAACCTGGGTCCATCTGGCTCCGGATGGTAGCACCCTGTGAGGGCCCCTGCATAGGGTTACATGCGAAGCCCCAAAATCCAGACACGTCTGCGTGGCAGCCACCGGTACTCTGGTCAGTGTCTGTTGGCTCTGTGAGCTCGGCTGTAAGATAATCTTCTGGAACTCAAAACTCCAGTCGAAATTATGTGAGATCCTTCGTGATTTCACCACCAATACCTCAACACAAACCAATAATCATGACAGAACAATGGGAAAGAATCCACTACCCTGGGCCCCAGTCAGTAAGACTGGGTAATAGACCTGATCATCGGATTCCAGGGGATCAGGCATGTCATGAAGAGAAGAATCGGAGCCTCTCAAAAACCCTCAAGATGAAGAAAGTATTTTACATGGGGACACTCAACACCAACACACTACTGAGGCCAGGTAAACTGAAACAATTAACAAACGCCATGGATAAATACAACATCAAAGTTATGGCAATACAGGAAACACGATTTGCAGATGAGAACCACTTTGATTCTGAAAATTACAGAATATATAAGGGGAAACCAGCCATAACCATCCCAGGAAGAAATCTCAAACTCTTCGGAACTGGTTTTGTAGTACACAAATCGATACTGGACTCCGTAATAGATTTCACCTCAAAATCAGGAAAAATGTCGACACTCACGATAAGATCTGGAAACAAAGCCTATACATTAATCAATGGACATGCCCCCACAAACAATTATAACAAGAAGAACCCAGAGATGATTGAGGAATTCTGGGAAGATCTGGAAGAAACTACCAGCAAAATCCCCAAGAATCACATAAAAGTGTTACTAGGAGACTTCAATGCCCAGTTAGGCAAGGAAAGAAAATTCCGAGACACGACAGGGAAACACACGGCCCACATGAGAACAAACAAAAATGGAGAGAACTTGATAAACTTCTGCAGAAATTTTGATCTGAAAATCATGTCAACGCAATTCCAGAAACCACACAGAAAACTTGTCACTTGGAAATCCCCCAACCATGCTCTAGGAGAATTTCAGATAGACCACGTAGCAATATCCACAAAAAACACCAGAGAAATAATGAACGTAAGAACAAGGAAAGGAGTTTTCGAATCTGATCATCACCTTCTCCAAATTAAAGTAAAATTTATACCCAATAGACAAATCAAGAGAACCAACAGATCTTTCAGAACAGATCCAGAGTACCTACAAATAAACAAGAAAGAAATAATAGAAGAAATTATGAAAATCAACAGCAACAACTGGACAGAACTGTCAGAAAAAATAAAAGAACTGATAAAATTGGGGCAGCCACCGAGAAAAAGGAAACACCGATGGTGGAACATGACATGCGACAGGGGCATAGAAGACAGAATACAAGCCTGGAAAAAATTTAACAGCCATAAAACACAAGAAAAATGGGAAGACTTCAACAGGATACAGAAAAACACTTCAAAAATAATCCGAAGAGAAAAAAGAGGTTACGAAAACAGCAGGTTGAAGGAGATAGAAGAAGACTTCGCCAGAAACAACACACGAAATTTTTACAGAGTATTCCGAGAAAATATGACAGGATATCAGCCACCAAGCTTATGCTTCAAAAGACAAGATGGAACACTGGAGACAAATCCGAAGAAAAACTGTGAAATATTAGCCAGATACTTTGCCACGTTACTTAACTGTGATAAACCAAAACAGAGATTACAGTTTACAAAACCAGAACCCAACCGGGACTCCGAATCCCCAACATATGAAGAAATCGTGAAAATAATAAAATCCTTGAAAAATAATAGAGCACCAGGAGAAGATGGACTGATTGCAGAAATCTGGAAATTAGACCATGAAAACATTACACCCAAAATTCACAGTATAATCAAAAACATCTGGGAAACAGAAAAGATACCAGAAGAATGGAAGTCAGCCCTAATACACCCCCTCCATAAGAAAGGAGACAAAACAGATCCTAATAACTATAGAGGAATTTCGTTACTGCCGGTGGCATACAAAATTCTATCAAAAGCTCTGTTAAATCGCCTAGAACCTCAGATAGATCCACAGATCGGAGAATACCAAGGAGGGTTCAGGAAGGGAAGATCATGCAGTGAGCAGATCTGGTGTCTGAGAACATTATTAACAACGAGAAAGTCCAGAAACACCACAGTAACATTTGTTGATTTCAAGAAGGCTTACGATTCCATAGATAGAGAAACACTTTTTAATACACTAGAAGAAATGAAGGTAGACAATAAGACCAGAAAACTAATTCAGGAAACATTAACAAATACAAAGTCAAAAGTGAAGTTCATGGGCGAGATCTCAGAATCTTTCGAAATCAAGACAGGAGTGAGACAGGGAGATGGCCTGTCACCCATTTTATTTAACGCTGTTTTAGAGAAAATAATCAGGACGTGGGACAAAGGAGTCAATGGGGTAAAGATGGGGAGAGAGAAAAATAGAACCGTCAACATAAAATGTCTGGCCTTTGCCGACGATATAGCCATCATTACAAATGACAGAAAAGAAGCCAGAGAAGCCCTAGAGACATTGCATGAAATCACAGCCAGAACAGGACTACAAATATCATACGAAAAAACCCAGTACATGGACACAAAATCTACAGACAGAAGCCCATTGATAACAAAGTACAGAAAGATAACACAAGTAGAAAGTTTCAAATACCTGGAGAGATTATACAGAAAACAGGGCTGAATTCAACAGCCAATGAAGAAAGGGTTACAAAACTACAAAAAGCATACAGACTTACATGGAACCATTACAATAAAAGAAATATTTCTGTCAATGCCAAATTAAGACATTACAAAACAGTAGTCTTACCTGAGGCCTTGTATGCCTCAGAAACAACAGTAATCAGAGGAAGAACTAAAATCAAGGAAATGGAAAAGCAAGAGAGGAAAATTCTGAGAAAGATCTATGGGCCAGTTCAGAGACAGGGGATCTGGATAAAGAGACCAACAAAGGAATTGTACAAACAGGCAGAGACAATTACAGATAATATCAGAAAAAGAAGGGCAAAATTCTATGGGCACATTCATAGGATGAACGAAAATAGGCTGACCAAGAAGATTTTTAACATAGTGGTGACGAATAAGACGAAAACTAACTGGGTAAAGGAAACCATGGAAGACCTCAAAAATCTAAACATCTCCACAGAAGAAATATCAAACAGAGGAAAATACAGAGAAAAAATCAACAAACAGAAATTCGAAGAAACACCAAAAGAGAAGAAACCAGGAAAGAAGTGGACAGAAGAGAGGAAGAAGAAACACAGTGATTTTATGAAAGGTTTTTGGGAAGAGAAAAGAAAGAGACAGAAAAAAGTGCCATGAATTTGAAATGTACCAATTTATGTACCATATTGTCATTGTGAATATTGATTGTGTTCTAACGCTCTCCTTAATGGGGAATTAACGATAATAATAATAAAACCAATAGTCAATGGCCTCTCAGACCATGAGATGCAGTTTCTTCTGTTAAATGTTAATACTGAACAGGATATAAAATCTGTTAAATCTGAGCTCAAGAGGGTAATCAATAAGCCAGAAATTGATTATTTTAGGACACTCCTCAGAGACATTCACTGGACTGATGTTTACAGTGCTCATGACATGAATGAAAAATATAACACAAAGTGCTTACCTTATTCGAACACTGTTTTCCCCAAAAAGTTACCAAGGTTAGAGCAAAGTCTACAAAGAAGCCATGGATTACTCAAGGAATAGGGGTATCTTGTAAAACAAAAAGAAAACTGTATCTGTCAATCCGAAACAGTTCCGATGTTGATGCTATAGCACATTACAAGAAATACTGCAAAATATTAAAGACTGTAATACGGATGTCAAAGCAAATATATTTCAAGGAAAAGATAGTCATATCAGATAACAAAATAAAGACAATATGGGATATAGTGAAGGAGGAGACTGGTAGAACCAGACATAAAGAGGAACAAATAGCATTAAGAGTAAATGATACACTGGTGACAGATGTGTATAGTGTTGCAGAACTTTTTAACAAACATTTTATAACTGTTATTGAAAAGATGGGATTGTCAGGTTCGGTAGATGCTGCTATGGAATACCTCAAACCAGACATTTCAAGTAACTTCCATAATATGAATTTGACCCTCACTACCCCAACAGAAATAATGTCCATCATACAATCTTTAAAATCAAAAACACCTAGTGGGTATGATGAAATATCAACAAAGTCAATTAAAGAATGTTATTCTGAGCTAAGTAACATATTAAGCTATCTGTGCAACCAGTCTTTATTAGTGGAATATTTCCTGAATGGTTGAAATACGCTGAAGTTAAGCCACTGTTTAAGAAGGAAGATACAGAAATAGCATCAAATTTCCATCCAGTTTCACTGTTGCCAGCATTCTCAAAAGTTTTAGAAAAAGTAATGTACAGTCGGCTTTATAACCATCTTATCTCAAATAACATACTGTCAAAGTCACAGTTTGGATTTCTAAAGGGTTCTGATATTGAGAAGGCTATCTACACTTACAGTGAAAATGTGCTTAATTCATTAGACAAAAAATTGCAGGCAACTGGTATATTTTGTGATCTGTCAAAGGCATTTGACTGTGTAAATCACAATATCATTTTAAGTAAATTAGAATATTATAGTGTAACAGGAAATGCTGCAAAATGGTTCAAATCCTATATCTCTGGCAGGAAACAAAGGGTGTTATTAGGAAAGAGACATGTATCAAGCTATCAGACATCATCCAACTGGGAAATAATTAGATGTGAGGTCCCTTACTTTTTCTTGTGTACATCAGTGACCTTTCATAAGTAACATTACCAGATGCCAAGTTCGTTTTGTTTGCTGATGATACAAACATTGCAATAAATAGCAAATCAAGTGTAGTCTTAGAAAGATCAGCTAATAAAATATTTGTGGACATTAATCACTGGTTCTTAGCCAATTCTTTGTCACTAAACTTTGAAAAAACACACTACATGCAGTGCGGAACTTGTAAGGGGTGTCCCACAAGTATATGTCTAACATACCATACAAGAAGATAGAAGAAGTGGACAGTGTTAAATTCTTGGGATTACAGCTTGATAATAAATTCAACTGGGAGGAGCACACCACAGAACTGCTGAAGCGTCTTAACAAATCTCTATTTGCAATGCAAATTGTGTCAGACATAGGGGATATAAAAATGAAAAATCTGGCATACTATGCTTACTTTCATTCCATAATGTCATATGGGATTATTTTTTGGGGTAATTCATCAAGCCAAGCTAAAGTTTTCTGGGCACAAAAAAGTGCAGTAAGAGTTATATGTGGTGTGAACTCAAGAACATCCTGCAGAAGCCTGTTTAGGGAACTAGGGATACTAATTACTGCTTCCCAATATATTTATTCCTTAATGAAATTTGTCATTAAAAATATATCACTTTTTCAAACCAACAGCTCAATTCATGGAATCAATACTAGAAATAAGAATAATCTTCACAAGGATTTAAAGTCACTTAGTCTTGTACAAAAAGGTGGGCATTATTCAGGAACACACATTTTCAATAACTTGCCAGCAGCTATAAAAAGCTTAACAACCAATGAAATTCAGTTTAAGAGAAGCCTAAGGATTTATTGCTGACCAACTCCTCCTACTCCATTGATGAATTCCACGTGGGAAAAATATATCTAAAAACAAAGATGCTGTAACTTACCAAACGAAAGCGTTGGTATGTTGATAGAGACATAAAAAACACACAAACACACATACAAATTACAAGCTTTCGCAACCCACAGTTGTTTCATCAGGAAAGAGGTGTGTGTGTGTGTGTGTGTGTGTGTGTGTGTGTGTGTGTGTGTGTGTGTGTGTGTTTTGTCTCTATCAACATACCAACGCTTTCGTTTGGTAAGTTACAGCATCCCTATATAACATAACTTCTGCACAATTTCAGTGCAGTAATGTGTTCATTGTAAATAAGTATTATAGTAGTTGTACACTCCTGGAAATTGAAATAAGAACACCGTGAATTCATTGTCCCAGGAAGGGGAAACTTTATTGACACATTCCTGGGGTCAGATACATCACATGATCACACTGACAGAACCACAGGCACATAGACACAGGCAACAGAGCACGCACAATGTCGGCACTAGCACAGTGTATATCCACCTTTCGCAGCAATGCAGGCTGCTATTCTCCCATGGAGACGATCGTAGAGATGCTGGATGTAGTCCTGTGGAACGGCTTGCCATGCCATTTCCACCTGGCGCCTCAGTTGGACCAGCGTTCGTGCTGGACGTGCAGACCGCGTGAGACGACGCTTCATCCAGTCCCAAACATGCTCAATGGGGGACAGATCCGGAAATCTTGCTGGCCAGGGTAGTTGACTTACACCTTCTAGAGCACGTTGGGTGGCACGGGATACATGCGGACGTGCATTGTCCTGTTGGAACAGCAAGTTCCCTTGCCGGTCTAGGAATGGTAGAACGATGGGTTCGATGACGGTTTGGATGTACCGTGCACTATTCAGTGTCCCTTCGACGATCACCAGTGGTGTACGGCCAGTGTAGGAGATCGCTCCCCACACCATGATGCCGGGTGTTGGCCCTGTGTGCCTCGGTCGTATGCAGTCCTGATTGTGGCGCTCACCTGCACGGCGCCAAACACGCATACGACCATCATTGGCACCAAGAGCAGAAGCGACTCTCATCGCTGAAGACGACACGTCTCCATTCGTCCCTCCATTCACGCCTGTCGCGACACCACTGGAGGCGGGCTGCACGATGTTGGGGCGTGAGCGGAAGACGGCCTAACGGTGTGCGGGACCGTAGCCCAGCTTCATGGAGACGGTTGCGAATGGTCCTCGCCGATACCCCAGGAGCAACAGTGTCCCTAATTTGCTGGGAAGTGGCGGTGCGGTCCCCTACGGCACTGCGTAGGATCCTACGGTCTTGGCGTGCATCCGTGCATCGCTGCGGTCCGGTCCCAGGTCGACGGGCACGTGCACCTTCCGCCGACCACTGGCGACAACATCGATGTACTGTGGAGACCTCACGCCCCACGTGTTGAGCAATTCGGCGGTACGTCCACCCGGCCTCCCGCATGCCCACTATACGCCCTCGCTCAAAGTCCGTCAACTGCACATACGGTTCACGTCCACGCTGTCGCGGCATGCTACCAGTGTTAAAGACTGCGATGGAGCTCCGTATGCCACGGCAAACTGGCTGACACTGACGGCGGCGGTGCACAAATGCTGCGCAGCTAGCGCCATTCGACGGCCAACACCGCGGTTCCTGGTGTGTCCGCTGTGCCGTGCGTGTGATCATTGCTTGTACAGCCCTCTCGCTGTGTCCGGAGCAAGTATGGTGGGTCTGACACACCGGTGTCAATGGGTTCTTTTTTCCATTTCCAGGACTGTATTACATGTTTATTACCTTATAAATAAATAAATAAACTTTTTTATTTTAAATTCAGCGCATTAGTATTTGTAAAATGACTCTTTCATATGGTGTTCATTAAAAAATTACGATCATTCCACTTGGGACCTGCGGAATGGTACATTAGCTTATTTGTTTCAGTTGTAAATAATTGTCATATATTGTTGTTTTTCTGACATGTTCTACATCCTGGAGGACCTCCTCACTACGGATCAATTGGAATGAAAGTAAATCTAATCTTATCTAATCTAATCTGTTGTATGTCTTAGTCATATCACGTAATATACCAAGACAGTGATGTTTACATAGAAAAGCCTACTGAATAGTCACCTCTACTACAGTCAGACAGTCGACAGTGGAATGAAATCTCCGCAATCCACATTGAGAGCACCTAAGGACTTTCCTGGTATCTAACAACCCGACCAGATGATGGTTAAACATTCAGTCCATGGCCCTTCCTGCACAGTTCATTAAGGCAAGGGACTGCCTGTATTGAGGATGCACAGCTCCTGAGACATTGCGAGGTTCTCTAAGAGTTGAGCCCTAGGCCAAGTACGCTCAAGTCCCATAGTACATTATGGACATTGAAATCGCCCAGTAGGAGAAATGGGCAGGAGAGTTGTTCAACAAGGTCTGTGAGAGCCTCGGATTCCATTGCATCCTATGGAGCGAGATAGTAAGCTTCTGATCCACATGAACTGCAATAGCTACTGCTTGCAAGTCAGTAACCAAGGAGAGAGCAGAAGAGTGATGCGTGTTATTGACAAACACAATAAACCCTACTTGGATTTGTGTCCAGTCAGGCCATCCTTTCGGTGACGGTTATAGCCCTGTTGTACAGGGATGTTAGTGGTTTTAAAATTTGTTTCTTGTAAACAAAAGCACAGGGTGCATGTCTGTGACAGGAGTTTCAGTTCCTCCACATGTGTCCTGAACCCATTAACATTCCGCGTTAGGACTGAAGCCTTCTACCACAGGGCTAGGACTTCCATCCTGACTTTTTGCTGGGAAGGGGAGCCCGCAATGGGTAGAGGCTCAGTCTTTGGGAAAGATAAGCGCCCCAGTCCAACATCAAGGTCCGTCACCTCTAAAGAAGAGTTGAGAGAGGCATCACAGGATCACATCAATATTGGCAGACTGTGGACTTCTCATCTCCGTCAACGGGTGATTCTTCACCTTCAATTTTGATTTTTTGGTCTGAGTTGGCTTTGGAGAGACCCTCACAGAAGTGGTAATGACATCACTGGACTATGGACCACACAGAATCTTTGGAGGGGCAGGGAGTTCCACAACATCAGCAACCACAGCATTTTCTGAAGTTCTGGGGGGAGGAACAGGCTTTGAAATGATTGCAGCAGTACAAGTGCAGTGACAAATGCAGGTACTAGTGTTGACACTAGCAACCTCGATTTGTGTAGCAGCATCAGTTTTCTGCACTGACTGTTTAAGAACCGAAGCGTAGCATGTAGTGAACATTGGGGGCAGCATGGCATTTTTTTGGTCTCATCATATGGGATCGCTTCGTAGTCTTAAACTCTTGTATCTCTTATGCTTCAAGATATATGCTGCAGTCCCGACTCTAGATAAGGTGAACCCCAGAGCAATTCACACACTTCAAAGGAGATGAACAAGCAACTTCTTTGTGTGTGGCCTTACGACATCTGCCACAAGTGGCTTCTCCCTTGCACTCGAGAGTAGTATGCCCAAAGTGCTGGCATTTGAAACACCACATTGGGTTGGGGACATAAGGCCACATGCTTAGACAAGAGAAACCTGCCTTAACGTGTTCAGGAAGTTTTGTTCTACTGAATATCAGAATAAAGGAGTGAGATTTGACAATCCCCATCCACCCCATTCATGATGTTTTGCACATCAACTATACCTTCTGGAACCCACTCACATTGCAATTCCTCCTCGGGAATGTCAACTACATCCCTGTAAGTCACAATACCTTCACTGTAGTTCTAGGTGTTGTGCAGTTCAGTCTCTATTGCTGACTCCCTGAGGTATTTAGCAGGTTAGCCGCTTGGTGTGAATTTGAAGTTTCCACTAACAGTGTCCCATGGCACATGCACTTTTCTGGTTTTAAAGAGCCACAGATTCCCTCTAAACCATTTTGAATACAGAAGAGCAGAACCTTCTTGAGGCTACCCTCTTTTCTTTTCACTGCTAAAAGCATATTCTGTTAACTAGTATGCATTCTGTTATTCGAGACAATAATTTTAGAATGAAGCCCTGAGTCAAGAGGACTGGCTACATGAGGCTTCTCGTTAGACTGGGTGGTGGTACCTTCCAGTGGCCCATCCTTTCCGCTGGGAAGAAGATGGAAAAAATTACGAACAATCTATCTCAGTCCCATGAGCAGCAAGGGAAGTTAAAGTACATCTAGACACAGCCCGCGTACCTAGGTAAGCCTTACACAAGTGAGGTGCAGCAGGTCCATACAGCTCGCCCACTAATGACTTTTTCATAGCAGCCATGTATCTCATCAGCACACAGAACACCTTGAGATTGAGGTTTTTTTATAGAGGCTTTTACCAACCTCATGATCCAGGCAGTCAAGCAAAGATTCCCTTTCCCTGTAACATATAACATTCCATCCCAAGCCTCATAGTGGTAGTTAAGGCATGCCTGGAGCTTATGGTGACAAGGGACTGGTGATGCTTACCAGTTCCCAACTCAGGAACATTAGGGTCATCACGCCCATACCCAGCAAAAAAATGCTGAGCCCCCAAGGGTGATAGTGATGAAACAAATAGGATCATTATACAGGAAGCAAAACACAGGATGTTAAGCACATTTCTAAGAGGACGCCCACCCAATTTTTCAAGGACTTGGCTGACGCCATAGGCATAACTCCAGCACAATAACGAGAGTCCTTGATAGGTGAAGTGCCTTTTCTACTGACGTGAAGGGCTGTCATTGTGGAAGTTTGGGTTATGTATGAAGAGATTTTGACAACCACAATGTAAGAGATGTGGGAATGTGGGACACTGAGACTGAGATTGCAGAATTAAAGGACATAATGGGAAAGGACAGAATGTAAATAACCAACCGTTAAACAACAATGGGAGCTCCAAGTCCACCAAGCAGTGCACCTAGTGAAATTAAATGCTACAAAAATGTATGCATAGGTGTCATGTGGTGTAGTAGACAGGAACACAGATTTGTTAGACACAGGTGCTCAAGTGTCTTGGCAAGTCTGGGCTTCATGTGAAAGAGGCAGTTCAACTCTCCTTGGTATAAATTATGTGGAGTTGGAGATAATGATATACAGTCACTGACTTACACAGAGTAGAGGTTTGAGGAGGGAAAAAAGTGATTCCAGAAAAATAAGCATGTTTCCAACATACATCTACATCTACATTTATACTCCGCAAGCCACCCAACGGTGTGTGGTGGAGGGCACTTCATGTGCCACTGTCATTACCTCCCTTTCTGTTGCAGTTGTGCATGGTTAACGGGAAAAACAACTGCCGGAAAGCCTCCGTCGAATCTCTCTAATTTTACATTCGTGATCTCCTCGGGAGGTACAAGTAGAGGGAAGCAATATATTCAATACCTTATCCAAAAACTTACCCTCTCGAAACCTGGACAGCAAGCTACACCGTGATGCAGAGTGCCTCTCTTACAGAGTCTGCCACTTGAGTTTGCTAAACATCTCCGTAACGCTTACCAAATAACAGTGTGACGAAACGCACCACTCTTCTTTGGATCTTCTCTATCTCCTCTGTCAACCCGAGCTTGTACGGATCCCACACTAATGAGCAATACTCAAGTATAGGTTTGTAAGCCACCTCCTTTGTTGATGGACTACGTTTTCTAAGGACTCTCCCAATGAATCTCAACCTGGCACCCGCCTTACCAACAATTAATTTTATATGATCATTCCACTTCAAATCATTCCGTAGGCATACTCCCAAATATTTTACAGAAGTAACTGTTACCAGTGTTTGTTCCACTATCATATAATCATACAATAAAGGATCCTTCTTTCTATTTATTCACAATACATTACATTTGTCTATGTTAAGGGTCAGTTGCCACTCCTTGCACCAAGTGCCTATCTGTTGCAGATCTTCATTGCATTTCGCTGCAATTTTCTAATGGTGCAACTTCTCTGTATGCTACAGCATCATCTGTGAAATGTATGAATGCAGAGTCTCGCGGCGATAACATTGAATAAAATGTTCTCGGGTTTCCAACTGCATCAATTGGTTAAAACTACACGAGCTTTCGGCCAAGCACTCCTTGGCCATTGTCAAGTGTTATGACTGCCAGTGGGCTGTTGGTGCGCCCTTATATACGCTAGCTGCCGGCTGTGACGTCACTGGTGCCCATGACATTGCCATATATGGGCATGTTTTGAGTCGGTGTTCGACGTGCCCTCTTCAACTGCGCGATCGCTGGATCCCACGCAGCGCTGAGCTGTAAACCACCATCTCTATTCAGGGCGTTTGTGGTAATTTTTATTTTAATAGCTTCCTGTATTAAACTGTCCCAGAAGCCGTTAGTGCGAGCCACGACAGAGGTATCATCAAATTTTACGTGGTGACCGTTTTCTAACGCATGCTCAGCTAACGCAGATTTCTCTGGATAGCGTAGGCGATAATACCTCTCATGTTCTTTCCTACGTTATTCCACAGTGCGCAGCTTGTGCTCTTTGCAACTCTGCAATGCTATGGCCTACTACATGAACTACACCAATCTTTCTTCTACATCCACCCACACTAAGTGTTTCTGGACTACTTTGAAATCAAACTTACTCAATTTTAACACCCACCATGTAAGTGTACTCAATGAATTCCTCAATACCAACAACCACTTCAAAGCTGTGTGATCTGCTAACACTTCAAATTTTTTGTAATACAAATAACAGCAAAAGTGCACACACACACAAACGCTCAGTTTCCTGAGACTGCAGTCATGGGAGTGAGGATGCATTTGAGTGTGTGTGTGTGTGTGTGTGTGTGTGTGTGTGTGTGTGTGTGTGTGTGTTTGACAAAGGCCATACTGGATGAAAGCTTTATCTTTGCCCAGACTTGGGAAGGTGACATATGGCACTCAATGGTCGAGATGTATCTCTCCCAACACTCCTGTTTACGCCTTTTGGTAAGCTGGCGAACACGAGCAGGGAGCCATTTAAAGGCTATGAGGTGCTCCAGGGAAGGGTGCCGCTTATGCCCCTGTAGAGCCTGCCGACACTCCTTAATTGCCTCAGCGACTACTGGCGACCACCAATGGACTGTCTTTCGCTGGGGGGCACCCTAAAGAACAAGGGATCGCATTTTCTGCCACAGAAACGATCGTTGTAGGCACCTGCTCAGCCACCACATCAATGTTACCATGTGTGGGAGATTCAACGGGGACAACAGAGGTGAAGGCTACCCAGTCTGCCTTGTTTAAAGCCCATCTGGGCAGGCGTCTATGAGCCTGACACAGGGGCAGTGACAGGAAGATGGGGAAGTGGTCACTACCGCACACGCCGTCATGTGCTCTCCAATAGAGGCCAGGACTGCAAACTGAGAGATCAACGGCCAAATATGTGCTATGTGCCAAACTGAAATGTGTGGGGACACATGTATTTAAGAAGCAGAGGTCAAGTTGTGACAGTAAATTTTCGACATCTCTGCCTTGGCCAGTAAGCATGGTGCCACCCCACAAGGAGTTATGAGTGTTAAAATCTCTCAAAAGTAGGAAAGGTTTAGAGAGTTGATGAATCAGTGCAGCCAATGCGTTCAGGGGTACTCCACCATCTGTAGGAAGATATATGTTGCAGACAGTTATTTTCTGCGACATCCTTATCCCGACAGCCACAGCTTCAAGAGGGGTTTGAAGGAGCACTGTGTCACTGCATACTGAGTTCAGGACATAGACACAAACCCCACCTGACACTCTATTATAGTCACTACGGTTCTTGTAATATCCCCAATAGCTGCGGAGGGCAGGGGTCCGCATTGCCGGGAACCAGGTTTCCTGGAGGGCAATGCACAAAGCAGGTGTAAAACTTAAGAGTTGCTGTAGCTCAGACAGGTGGTGGAAAAAAACGCCGCAATTCCACTGGAGCATAACATTATCGTAAGGCTGGGAAGTCATGAAGCATGCAAGGAGGCAGGTTATGCCTCAGGGTCACCTACTGCCACAGATTCAGTATTTGTAGCCATTTGATATGGTGGATGAGGCATCAGTGAGATCCAGGTCCGTAGGGAACGCTAAGATCTCCACCGCATCCTCAGATGTGGAATTGGTAGAGTGTGGTGGTGTTGGGGCCACCAGAGGGTACTGTTTCTTAGCAGACTTCTTCTTAGTTTGCTTGCTCTCTCACTTCTCTTTAGGAGCTTGTTGGGAGGACTTCTCTGAAGCAGTTTCAGGCACAGAGGAAGATCGTGAAGCTCTTGGTCCAGCAGCTTTTGGCTCCTTGAGCCACTAGCAAGTGTCCACCGTGGCATTAGTGGAGACCTTGGAAGAGAGGGCCCCAAGGGACCTCTTCCACACGAGAGGAGACAGAGGAGGCTGTTGCTTCTCTGGCAAGGGGGAGGGGACCGATGTCCCCTGCATTTGGGGGGGGGGGGGGGGCCTTGCTCCCGAAATAGGTCGTTTGGGAGCAACGGAGGAATATTTGCCCCCTGCCACCAAGGGGCAAATGTATTCTGGTGGCCCGGAGGGCACACTGTTCATGGCACAGAGTGAGGAACCACTGGAACTTGGGACAGCAATGGTGCCATAGCTCCAGCATATGCTGACATCAGCCGAATGGGGTGTAATCTTTCGAATTTACGTTTAGCCTCTGTGTAAGTCAACCGGTCCAGGGTCTTGTACTCCATGATTTTCCGCTCCTTTTGGAGTACTGAGCAGTCTGGTGAGCAGGGGAGGTGGTGTTCTCCACACTTGATGCAAGTGGGAGGTGGCGCACATGGAGTATCTGGGTGCAGTGGACATCCACAGTCTCGACATGTGGCACTGGAAGTGTCACAGGAAGACATGTGCCTGAACTTCCAGCACTTAAAGCACCGCATAGGGGGAGGGACGTATGGTTTAGCGTCACAGTGGTAAAACATCACCTTGATCTTTTCAGGCAATGAATCACCCTCAAAGGCAAAGATGAAGGAACCAGTAGCAACCCTGCTGTCTTTGGATCCCCTGTAAATGCACTGGATGAAATGAACACCCTGCCATTCTAAATTGGCGAGGAGCTCATTGTCAGACTGCAAGAGGAGGTCACGATGGAAAATAATCCTCTGGACCATGTTGAGGCTTTTATGGGGAGCGACAGAAACAGAAATATCACCCAGCTTGTCACAGGCGAGTAACTCTCGGCATTGGGCTGGGAACATTGTCTGAATCGAAACTGCGCCATTTCACATCTTGCACAGCGCTGTCACTTCTCCAAACTTATCCTCAAGGTGTTCAATGAAAAATTGAGGCTTTGTAGGTAGAAAGGAGTCCCCACCAGTTCTTCTATAGACTAAAAACCAAGGCGAATATGGCTCTTTCTGTTTGGTAGCCCTATGTTCCTCCCATGGTGAAACGGTGGAGGGAAACAATTTAGGGTCATACCTGGCGGCATTGTATTCGATCTTGCCCTTCTTAGAGATTGCTGGTGCCATATGGTCACCAGCAAGAGATGACTTAGTCTGCTTCATTGTGTGTCATCCACCCTGATGCCACCCACTCCGATCAGGGGCTCTCCCCACAGGCGCCACCCAGCCACAGCACAGGCCAACTGGCATGATGGCAGTTGCCGGGAGTCTTGATGCCCCAGGAAGACAGGCATCTACTCCTTGGCATACGTGGGGAGTTTACAGCTCAGGCATGTGTTGTCAGGGGGCTACCACCAAATGGGTACATGATGGCTCCACCACAACGGACTGGCTACTGTGCTGGATATTGGGCACAGCGAAATCCAATATTGTCATGGGGGAAAAGGGACAGGAGACAACAGAAGAAGATGACATACCCTGGAAAGTGTCCTCACTCAAATAGTTGAATCGCAGGTGGAGATGCAAAGCCGTGACAAGAGATCCAGGAGATCGAATCTAAGGGCACTATGGATAACTCGTGCACCACGTAAGTTGCATCTTTCTCCATGTGGACCGCGCTTCTGTGGAATTTTGAAAGTGGCAGGTCAAACCATGGAATGGGACCTGAACTTACAGGGCCAAAAAGCGTGAGACTCCTTTTAGTTGCCTCTTACGACAAGCAGGAATACCTCGGACTAATTCTAACCCCTGGACCCGCAGGGGGTGGCCTGGTGGCATGGCGCATCATCATCCATACAAATTCCATCATTGTTTGGAAACACGGTGGGAGTTGGGGGGTGGGAGATCTTGCCCAGCGATCAGTGCTGAGGCCACTCCTGTTCCTTATTTATATAAATGATATGCCTTCTAGTATTACAGGTGATTCCAAATATTTCTGTTTGCTGATGACACTAGCTTGGTAGTAAAGGATGTTGTGTGCAACATTGGCACTGTTTCAAATAGTGCAGTGGACATAAGTTTATGGCTTATAGAAAATAAACTAATGCTAAATCACAGTAAGACTCAGTTTTTTGCAGTTTCTAATATACAATTCAACAAAACTTGACATGCTAATTAGACAGAATGGCCATAAGATTAGTGAGACTGAACAACTCAAATTTCTAGATGTTCAAACAGATAGTAAACTGTTGTGGAAAGTCCATGTTCAGAATCTTGTTCAAAGACTGAATGATGCCATTTTCACTATCAGAATAGTATCTGAAGTAAGTGATAGTTTGAAATAAAAAGTAGTCTACTTTGCTTATTTTCATTCGCTTATGATGTACGCTATTATATTTTGGGGTAACTCTTCCCGTTCTCAGAGGGTATTTTTGGCTCAGAAATGGGCAGTTCGGGCAATAAGTGGTGTAAGTTGATGCTTTCAAATCTAAACAGAAAGTTTCCTCCTATTCTGTTGGGGAGTTCCTAGAAAAATTAAGCTAATTCCTATGTTACATTGTTGATCATGGTTATACAAACTTATAGTTTGTCATCTTTTTAGGATGCATAAACACTTTATTTCATCTATCATTACTCATCTGTTGTAATTTAATGTACTGAAATGTTCCATGACCATGGAGATTTGCTCCCCAATTTGGTCCTATGGAATTAGAAGTGCAAAATAAAAAACAAACACAAAATTCAAAAACCATAAACACACAGGCATATCGCTATACAAGTTGGTTTATGGTCACAGCCACTTTGCCACTTGAGGTAATCAAGTCAAAGTTAGGAATAATGATGAACCAGTGCAAAATTTCCAGAGAACATTGAAAGAAGTGTGGGAAGAACTAATACTAAGACTCTTTAGGATCACAACAGAGTGGAACAACACAATGCTAAATTACCAGAATATCATGTCAGGCAGTGGGTGATTCCGACAGGACCATCAGGACCATACACCCCAAAGAGTACAACAAAAAAAATTGTCACTTGGTACCAAAGTCCATTACTGAGATGACCTCACCAGTGAAGGTCAAACTGGAGTTACAAATGTGTACGACTCTCATGCATGTTGGTGGTATTCATTCTTTTCGGGTTGCACCAGGTTAGTTGCCACCAGTAACGGTCGCACTTTGTCAAAGTGGGGAGGGAGGTAGAAGAAAAGGGGGAAACCTGGCACACTTGCACAAACTGCAAACACAATTAAATATGCATTAAGATCACAAAAGAAGCAGTAGTATATTAAGATGTTCATGTTTCTATTTGTATCTATGGTGTCATGATAATTTGGAGGTTGTTATGTTACAAAGGAAGTCAGCTGATACAGGTAGAGCTATTTTTTTTTATTTTGTGGAGAATATGGTTATAGGTATCATTTGTAGACAACAGATTTGGATCGAGGAAGGGGGAATGATTATATCTTCCATCTTCCAGGTGACATCACCGGCTAGGATGAGAAGTGGGGGGGGGGGGGGGGGGGGGGAGGGTGCATCATAGTCCTGGCACAGTGCTACACCTCTACAGCTGCAAGGGTGTGAGCAGATTGCAGGACCAATCACTGGAGGGAGGGGTACTTTCCTCCAAACATGAAGACATCATTCTAACCAACATCTACATCTACATACATACTCTGCAAGCCACCATATGGTGCATGGTGGAGGGTACCTTGTACTACTACTAATCAATTCCTTTTCTGTTCCATTTGCATTTGCAAATAGAGTGACGGGAAAAACGGCTGCCTATATGCCTCATTATGAGCCCTAATTTCCATTATCTTCGTAGTCCTAATGCGAAATGTACATTGAAGGCAGTAGAATCGTTCTGAAGTAAACTCCACATTCTGAATCTCCATATTTTCTCAATAGTGTTCCACAAAAAGATCATCATCTTCCCTCAAAAAGCATCTCCATAATACTTGTAGGTTGATCAAATCTATCAGTAACAAATCTAGCAACTCGCCTCCTAATTGTTTTCATGTCTTCCTGTAATCTGACCAGGTGAGGATCCCAAACACTCAAGCAGTACAGAGGAATTGATCCCATTAGTGTCCTATATGTGGTTTCTTTTACAGATGAACCACACTTTCCTAGAATTTTCCCAATAAACTGAAGTCTACCATTTGCCTTTCCTACACAATTCTCACATACTCGTTCCACTTCATATAGCTTTGCAACGTAATGCCCAGATATTTAAACAACGTACCTGTGTCAACTAGGACACTACTAATGCTGTATCCGAGCACTACGGGTTTGTTTTTCCTACTCATCCACAATAACTTATATTTTTCTACATTTAGAGCTAGCTGCCATTCATCACACCGACTAGAAATTTTGTCTAAATTATCTTGTATCCACCTACAGTCACTCAACTTCAACACTTCACCATACACAACAGTATCATCATCAAACAACTACAGATACCGTTATTATGGAAAAGGGCATTAATTTCATGTCTGAGTTGAAATACTTTTGTAGACCCCTAAGGATTTATACATTATGAATTGATACATTCCATTCAAGTTATGTGTATAGCCAGCTCAATAACTGGGGCAAGATGCTGCCCCACTTAGTAGCCACCTATAACTCAAACTCTTAAGTGTATATGAATGGAAAATTACACCCACTTTTGTACTGGAGCAACCTTCATGGAAGGAAGTGTTTCTTCAATGAGCACCTCTGTCAACTGACCCAAAGCTATCAGGAAGCAGGCGCAGAGAGATACAAGCAATTTAGAACTGTGCAGGTGGGAACTCTCCCTGCAATATATCATACATTCCCATAACCTCCAGCCTCAACCTCCACTAGTCCCTGTTGTTCACCTACTATCCCCTTTCCTGCTCCGACTACAGCACTACACGACCTTCTGTTCCACTGACGCACCCACCAATCTTTTTCCCCTTTCTCTGCTTCTATCCTTTTCCATTCCTCTCCTCCTCCCCCCTAGATACCCGACTCCACCTCGCAGCCCTTTCCTGCCCCCACCATGTCCCTGCATGCTATCACAAACAACACTACACCTACCCCTACCCCCATCCTGCTATCCCTCCACCTCCCTGCCCCACATGCCTTCTTACCCCCCCCCCCCCCAATCACCACATACTCCAATGTGTATGTGTGTGTGTGTGTGTGTGTGTGTGTGTGTTTTTCATAGTATCCTTTTATGTTTGTTGGAAAGCTATGCATAATATGTTGGAGCTAGTGAGCTATCATAGCTGAGATGCATTTGATAGCTTTATCATCTGCTACAATAGGATGGTTGCCTTTGCATAATTTAGATAGTAGATTAAAGTCAGAGTAGTATGTGTCAGGAGGGGTAAGGTGTTATACAGAGGCATTTGTTGGATCTTGTGGAGGTCCTAGTGTCTTCTCACATTTCTGTAGTTCAGTCTGAATGGAAGGAATGGAGTTTTTATGACTTCACAATATGCTCCGATTAATTTTTCTGAAAAATATTACCATTTTCATGAGTGAAAACTGTCTATCATTTATGAATAGGCCTGGAGGTAAGATGATGTTCTTTTTGTGAAACACTACTGAAAAAGTTTAGAGAATGGGCATTGGCAACAAACTGCAGAACAATAAAATTCTATTACCACTAACATACATCTCGTATAAGAAACATGAAGACAAGACAATAGAATTTAGGTGCATGTCTGAAAGAACAGACACTGTTGATGATCCACAGCTGTACGAAATATTTCGGAATTAATTCACTGACTGTAAATTCCTTTACATCAGCTGTATTAGGTATACTATCCAATAATGACATATGAAAATTTGTGTCAGAGCAGGACTCAAACCCACATTTCCATTTTTTGTGAGCAGCCGCCTTAACTACTTCCACTATCTGTGCACACTGCCCAGAGTGACCCAATCTTCTATATGTCACACTGTCTACATCCTTTTGTTGTAGTCCACCGGTCTGGCACAGATTTTCATACACCACTGTTGGGTAGTATAGTTATACCTCATGCGGATGTCAAGGAATTCACAGTCTGTAAATTAGTTTTGAAAGGGAAGAGAAATCATGGCTCATAAGAAAGTATATAGACAGGCACTTTTCCCTCACTCAGTTTGCAAGTGGAACTGGAAAGAGAATGATTAGTAGTGTTACAAGACACCTTCTACCATGGGCTGTATGGTGACTTGTGAATTACGTATGTACTTGTTGATTTCAAAACAGTGTAGTACAGCAGTATATTACAAATACGCTAGCAGAGTCAATGAATGAGAGCAGTAAGTAGGCCTAGTAGAAAATTCTAGTTCCTCTTGTTATTTATTTTATATTTTTGTGGTAGAATGTCAAATGATGATACGAACAAAAATATATGCCACCAATCACGTTATGATAGAATGTCAGAGTGTTAAAAAAGGAAATATTAAACTTTTGTTCATTTTCACAACCATCTGATATTGTTTCAAAGAAAAGTCAATTGCTGCTAAAAGAAATTTCTGTGCAAACAGCACTACTTAGTATTCCATTTCAGTGTATTACAGCACCATAACACAATTAAAATGACCTAAGGTATCCTACAGTGAATATATTCCCAATACAAATGAAACGATTTCTACTTGAATTTGAAAAACTGTTGTTAGCCATTAAACCCTCAATTTTTGTTGAAGTCTTAGTGATAATGTCAATTACAGGACAACTTTATAATCCTAATTAAGGATGGGTTCACAAGACTCAGATTGTTCCATTGCCTTGTGTTCCCTGAATGGGTGCAGCTGTTAAACATCTTCATGTTCTCAACCCCAAGTCTCATACACAAGTAGATATTGCAATGCTAGAGTACCAGTATTCTCCTCGGTGAATAGAGGCATACATGAGCTTCATAAATTAGTACCATGTATTGCATGGCTGGTTCACTTTTTGCCTTAAAATTTTCTCTGTTCATGAAATGAAGGCAGACAAAGAAATAAGTTTCCATTATCACTGGTGCTACCTTTGAGCAATATTTTAATTGCTAAGATAAGCTTGTGCAAGATGTTACGATTATTCACTTTCACAAAAACTTACAATCTACCTCCAGTCCAATAAATCTGGTGTCTCCTTCTTAGTTAAACATAGCATCTTTATATGAAAGCTGAGTGTTTGTGTGCACAAACTCACGTGTAAAAAACATGAGGTACTGTTTTGGGTCAATGGAAGCATCAGATTCCATCTGACTGCTTTGACCCATGACATAATGGTATTGTGGCATGTGATGACATTACACCATGGAGTTTTTGAGTTGGTTGTGTTTGTAGATGTCGTGTTGTTGTATTGTTCGGTGCCCTCTGGTGGTGGATGTGGACATGCTGAGTTTAACATGCGGTACTGGGTTCATATGAGTTTTAGTTGTCATCGTGCTAATGTGGTTTTGAGTTTAGGTAGTTGGTACGGTAACATAGGTTGAGGAAGTGTTAACAGTGAGCTAGTAAGGTTTTTTTTTTCTTTCTTTATGTGTTTGGCATTTTTGTTAGGTCTGATTAGTTTGATGTTTCTTGTGCAGAAAGAAGTCTGATTTTTTTAATCGCCTTTTTGTTAGGTACGTACATGACAGTAAAGTTCATGAGTGTATCATTATGTACTGAGATGGGTGATAATATGATGTCTGTCAAACAGTTTCTGCAAATGTTCGGACTTATTTCTGATTATGTTAGGTGTCACGTCCGTGGCAACAGCATAAGGTTGGCGAGACAGTAGCAGCGGCTTGTGCCAGAGACATATATATGTGGCATTGTCCATGAGTGTGTGTGTGTGTGTGTGTGTGTGTGTGTGTGTGTGTGTGCGCGCGCGCACGCGCTCTGTTTTGGTTTCATTCTATAGTAATTATAAAATTTTGTTGTTGTATATATTTATGGTAGGTCAGTTGTGGTTTAATTGGTGTAGTGAATATAGGGTATTTGGGTTTTTGAGTAGTTGGGGTTTTGGTTCCACTTTTCATAGTTGTAGATGTTGGTTTTTTGTTATCGATAGCTGTGGTTGAGTTATATAGGTCAAGGGAAATCTTTGATTCTACTTTTTGGGGTTGTAGATGCCGGTTTTTGGTATCTGTAGCTGTGGTTGAGTTATATAGGTCAAATACAGTGTCCAATTCCTATGGTTTTGTTGGTGTAGCAGAATTCTGTAAATTATTTTTTTTTATATTATTTGTTTTGGGATGGGGCAGTGTTCTTTTATTCTTGTATATTTATCTTGTCCACACCCTAAACCCCAATTTTTGATAGTTGTCCGGTTAGTTTTATTTTATTTTTGGAGTGAGGCATTATTGTGTCATTTTTATTTGTGTTCTTCTTTGTTGGCATGTTTATGTAGTGATGTCAATGTCATCATTTTGTATACGCTAGAAGTAGCTGTTTCCGGCATACTGATGATTTCATGGGTCAAAGCACATGGGTGGAATCGGACACTGCAATTAAGAGTCAGCCTGTTAGTTGTGAGCAAAGTGTAGCTAATTCCCAGAACCACTATCAGCGGATTCACAGGGCTTGTATGATATGGAAAATAGTTAAATGTCCTGGATCTAATTCCATATGTTCCAAATTACTGTAGGCCACACAGTAAGAAGATATCCAGTGTCCAAAGTATTTTATCAACACAGTCCACTGTCTCGTGTTAGAAGGGGTACATGGCATGGTCAGCGTCACTTCACTACAACTGTAAATAATGATCATGGCTAACCTATGAGAGTTGCAAACAAATGCTAGATATCATGGTTACAATATATACAACTGTACAGCATTATATGTAGGAGGGCTAAAAAGGCTACAGAGAAATACATGCTAAACCAGAATCACAATTAACACCACATTGCCACACTGCATAGAAGATTGAAAAAAAACAACGAAGTTTCAACTCACATGACACTTGCCCAGATGTTTCTCAAAAACCTATGCCTAGCCTGCTACCTTCCTTAAGAAGTAAGACCTCGAAGTCACTTAGTCTTCCGAATAATAGATGTTTTCCTGACATGAGGCAGATATCAAGAACTCTGACGCTTTGTTGGTGCCCCAAAACACTTGATCGACATTAAAATATCTTAAATGCACCACTAACAACTGTAGTGTCACGAGGAATAAAATTCACCAATATATATTTTAATAGTAAACAATTCAATTTGCCTCACGACAGTTTTAATAACTTCACCGACCCCCCATACCTCAATACTGCAGCGTCAATCAAAACATTTGCATGTGACAGCTCGAACCAAAGATTATCTTGACGACCCTAGAGCTGTACCTTGATCTAAACGTGTATGTTGGCGCCACTGGATATGTATGATGTTTATAGTTACAGATACAAAGGATAGGCCGGTGGATAACCGGTGTATGTTGTATGTGTGCGTAGTTGGTAGACGTCGAGTCAGAAGAGCAGTGTAGAAGGGGAAGCAAAATGTTTGCGGTTGTGTTTTACGCAGCTCTGTTATTTGCTACTACAGACTCTGCTGTTATATTTTTTGGTATGTTATTACTGAAGTTTTTCAGGGCCAAAGTTTAGCAAGTAACGAATTTTTGTATGGCGGGATGTCTAATTTTACGGTAATCGTTATTGCCTTAGGAATGACTACACTTGTTTCATAATATGAAATTGCTTTGGCCATCGCAGCTGTAAGTAATTTCTTATTACAGATTTGGTAACTTGGAGAGTAATTTGTAGTGAAGTAAGCAGCTTTGCAGTAGTGGTATTAAAACATCGCGGCTTTCCAATGTTGCACACTATAATTTTGAAGGGAGCCAGAGAGATATTGTCTCCATTGTGACCAGTAGTTATCAGTAAAAATTTGATGACTTCAGTTATGACTGTTGAGTACTTGTGGCCCTAGTTCGTATTATATAGTTTTCTATTGCTGTTATCACTCGGTTATTATTCTCTCGTCATCATTGTAAAATGACGGCTAGTCCGTAACCCCAACGAATCTTAAAAATAAAACAAAATATAATATTTAATCACTTGGCAATAAGTTATTTGTAATGAAGCAGCTTTGGTATTATCTTGAAGTCTTTATTTGATCAGTAATATGCATAATATGTTATGTCTGCAGAGTTTTTGGCTAGAGTATTGTGAAATTACCGCCCCTCCCAAATTCAAGAACATCTTGTAGAAAGCTGTTCAAGGAACTTTGTATTCTAACCACTGCTTCTCAGTATATTTATTCCTTAATGAAATTTGTTGCAAGTAATACATCTCTATTTCCAACCAATAGCTCAGTACACTAGGTATCAATAATAGGTATAAGAAAAATCCACGTAAAGGCCTAAAATCACATAGGCCTACCTTGGTCCTAAAAGGGCTCCAATATTCTGGAACACACATTTTTAATAAACCATTAAAAACTTGGTTTCAGATAAAGCACGGTTTAAACAGAGTTTGAAAGACTTTTTTACAGGCAACTCCTTCTACGCCATAGATGAATATGTTAAGAGACTGTTAAATCAGCTTAAGTAAAAATATCTGTTAGATTTCAGTTTTGACAACACTTGGTCACAACAGTCAAGATTAGGTATTCCGCATATGATAAATTTATTAAAAGTGGATAAAAGTGTTTCATTCTGACAGTGTGTTAATTCTGTAATATTAGCTGTCGCAGTTTATTGTATTATATTAACTTGTTTTTGAGTATCTCCTGACAAAATGATCAGGGTAGCAAGTGTTATATGCAAATGTTTTATATTATACTTTGATACGTTCCACACCAACGAGAATCTCTCATTTTTTGGGTCTATGCAATGAAAACTGAATTTAATCCCAGAAATCTTGATTATGGGGCAGACTTACATGTATCGTGACCCGATGTCTAGGTTAGCGTGGCAGGTAATAACGTGATTGTAAGGAAGCTATGCGTCAGTATAAAGCTACTGAAAAACTCGTAATTTGTTGGTGGAATATTTTTAAAACTTATGATTTTAGTTAAAGCATTAAATGAGGTCCATGTCTTTCCCCCCCCCCCCTCTCCAGGGATTGTCGTGTAATGTTAATAACGGTAACATTTTTGCATCACATGAACAAACTGCCAAAAGTAAACACAACTTCCAAGTACTTATATTTGCTGTGCTTTATTGCAACCATTCGACAATTTCTTACGTCAGGTTGTTATGGATAAGTGTGTCAGTGGTATCCCAGTGTTTGAATAAGTGACATTTCAGCTGCCAAGAGCTGCTGGCAAAAAAGCATTCATTAACAACCAGTTCTGGTCTTCATGTACCTACGGGTTTCAGAAGATGAACGGAGTGGTGTGTAATTAGTTAAAGAACAGATGTCCTGTAAAGACAAGTGATTATAATATCTGTGTAACTGTCCATCCAAAATGGACTTTATGGAGTGCATGGAAGATCTGTTTTATTTATTTACACGTCGATTTCTGTAGGACCTAATTGAGAAGCAAATCTCAAAGGTCATGGAATGTGTCAGTACATGAAATTACAACATAAAAGTAATAACAGATCAAATGTTTATGAACCCAAAAAAGTCAATCCATAAGTTTAAGTAAACAGAATCTCCAATATAACGAAGAATCAGCTTAATTTTTCAAGGAACTTCTCGCCAGGAGTGACCCACGAGGAAACTCTTCGGTTTCGGTTTGAAAGTGTGTGGATTACTGCTAAGATTTTTGAATTCTTGTGGCAGCTTATTGAAAATGGATGCAGCAGTATACTGCACACCTTTCTGCACAAGAGTTCTGTTGAGTATTAACTGAGTGAAAGCTGCTTATTCATGGTTATAAGCTGATATTGTTAACAAGAAATGACAGTAAAGAATATGTATATTGAGAGGCCAGTGTCAAAATATCCAGACAAGTGAACAGGGATCGACAAGAGGTTTGCGACCTTATACCACTTACTACCCAAACTGCTCGTTTGAGCCAAAAATATCCTTTTAGAATAGGAAGAGTTACCCCAAAATTTAATACCGTATGACATAAGCGAATGAAAATGAGCAAAGTAGACTAATTTTCATGTCAAACAATCACTTACTCTGGACAGTATTCTAATAGTAAAAATGGCAGCATTTAAGTCTATGAACAAGCTCCTGGACATGGGCTTTCCATGACAGTTTACTATCTATCTGAACACCTAGAAATTTCAACTGTTCGGTTTCACTAATTATATGCCAATTCTGTGAAATTGAAAGATCGGGTTTTGTTGAACTGTGTGTTAGAAATTGTAAAAACTGAGTCTTTTTGTGATTTAATGTTTGTTCATTTTCTACAAGCCATGAACTGCACTATTTGAAACCGATCTGAGCCAGTGTTGCACACAATGTCCTTTACTACCAAGCTAGTGTCATCAGCAAACAAATATTTTAGAGTTATCCGTAATATTAGAAGGCACATCACTTATATAAATAAGGGACAGGAGTGTCTTTAACACTGATCACTGCCCCCCCCCCCCCCCCCCCCCCTCTCAATTTCACTGTACACCACTCAGACCCCACATCACCACCACTCTCAACACTGCGAATAATGACCTTTTGCTGTCTGTTGTTAAAGTATGAGGTAAACCAACAGTGATTTACTCCCAGTATTCCATACTGGTCCAACTTGTGGAACAATGTTTTGTGATCAACACAATCAAACACCTTAGTTAAATCAAGAAATATGCCTAGTGTCAAAACCTTTTCTTTAATCCATCCAGTACCTCACAGAGAAAAGAGAATATAGCATTTTCAGTTTTTAAACGACTTCTAAAGCCGAACTGTACATTTGATAGTAAATCGTGTGATATAAAATGTTAAAGTTATCCTTAATACTCGGCCTTTTCAATTATGTTAGCGAACACTGACGGCATAGAAATAGGTCTAAAATTGTCTACATTATACCTTTCTCCCTTTTTATAATGTGGCTCTACTACTGAGCACTTTAATCATTCAGGAAACTGACCATTCCTAAAGGAAAAATTACAAATGTGGCTAAACACAGGGCTAACATGTGCAGCACAGTACTTTAATATTCTGCTAGGCACTCCATCATATCCACAAGAGTCCTTAGTCTTCAGTGATTTAATTATTGTCTATATCACAGAGGAGTATTTCAGACATCGGTCCCAGAAAGCCATTATCCATGAGAGTTATACAATTCCCTGTAGAAACTAATTTTTTTATTTAATTCACTAGCAATGCTCAGAAAATGATTGTTAAATACTGTACATATATCTGATTTATCAGTAACAGAAGTATTTTTATTATGAACTGACTTTGTCGTCAACCTTGTGCTGCTGACCAGACACTTCCTTCACAACTGTCCATATGGTTTTAATTTTACCCTGTGAATTATCTATTCTGTTTGCATAGCAC